>NW_028270184.1:15100978-15273478 GCF_037043375.1 Chiloscyllium plagiosum | reverse complement strand
ATTCAGGTAAGTGCAGTGGGTTCACCTCTTATTTACTTGACAGTTCTCATTTACAGATGATCTAAAAATTATTTTAGCACTTCATGTAGTGCTGAATAGATGGTGTGTGTTATGAAGCTATATTTCATTGCTGTGAGGATCAATTTATTTATTTGTGATCCCAGGTATTCTGTCATTTCCTTCCAATTTAACAAAAATCTTTGTAAAATGTCCTGTCATGATTTTATTTCCCATGTGGTGACTCAGTGGGTAGCACTGTTGCCTCACAGCACCAGGGGCTCGGGTTCGATTCCAGCCTCGGGTGACTGTGTGGAGTTTCTCATTCTCCCCGTGTCTGCATGGGTTTCCTCCGGGTGCTCCGGTTTCCTCCCACAATCCAAAGATGTGCAGGGTAGTATAAATTGGCCATGCTAAATTGTCTATAGTGTTAAGGGATGTGTAGGTCAGGTGCATTAGACAAGAGTAAATGTAGAGAATTGGTTAGGGGAAGGGGCCTGGGGTGGTTGGGTCGGTGTGGACTTGTTGGGCCGAAGGACCTGTTTCCACATTGTAGGGATTCTATGAAATTGTTAATTGGTGCTTAAAGGAGAAAAAGCAAAGTCACATTTAATACTTTAAATCTGCTTTTGTCCTGTATTTCACACTAATCCCTGCAGTATAGCATTGGCTTCCAGTCACAGCTTTTCACCATCACCCTCTGTCTCATCTCTCGAAGCCATTTTAGGATCCAACTTGCCAAGTGATCATCTGCTTTTACCTTCTTTATCAGTTTCACATGTGGGACATCATGAACAACTTTGCTGATATCCATATAAAGTACATCACCTGGAGTACTTCCACCTACACATGTGATTGCCCTCGAGAGGAAATGCAAACAGGATTTTTAGGTATGATCTCTTTCTGACTAAGACAATCTGATTCCCTGATCAAACCTTGCCTCGCTTATGGTGGCACAGTGGCACAGTGGTCAGCACTGTTGCCTCACAGCGCCAGGGACCTGGGTTCAATTCCCGGGTCAGGCGACTGTCTGTGTAGAGTTTGCACATTCTCCCCGGGTCGGCGTGGGTTTCCTCCGGGTGCTCCGGTTTTCTCCCGCAATCCAAGAATATGCAGGTTAGGTGAATTGGCCGTGCTAAATTGCCCATAGTGTTAGGTGTAGGGGAATGGATCTGGGTCGGTGTGGACTTGTTGGGCCGAAGGGTCTGTTTCCACGCTGTAAGTAATCTAATCTAATCTTTTAAATGGAAGTTAATTCTCTTTTTCAGAGCTTTTTCCAACAGTTATCTGAGCACAGGTGTCAGACTCACGGGTCTTTCTCTACTATCTTTCTTGAAAAGTGGAAACATATTAGCTTTCCTCCTATCCTCTGACACCTCTCCTGTGGCCAGGCAGGGATTAAAAATTTGTGTCAGTGCCACTGTGATTTCCTCCCTCATTGCCCGCAGTCACCGAAGATACAACTCATTCAGATCGGGGGATTTGTCCCCTTTAAACACGCCAAAACCTCCAATATCTCCAACCCCTTCCCCGCCCCCCCCAACCACTGAACATGTTTTGGGATTATCATGATGGCCAGCGTTCATCAAACCGAAACACAGGCACAAGTAACCATGAAAGCCTTAAAATAACACACAGCAGAGTGGGTAAATGATTGATTCTCAAAGTCTGCCAACGGCATTCAAAAGTAGAGACTCAAAACAAACAGCACACTTGTCTGAAAATATCAGCCAAGTGTGTGACTTTGCGGAGACTTAGTGGCGAATTTAGAACTCCATAACAGATGCTTCCATCAGATTGTGTGTCGTGAAACGTTTTTTTGTTGAGAACGTACTTTCAGTAGGGAAAGCAGTGCAACGAGGAGTTGCATTGCCTGAGAATCACACAGTAGATGCCAGTTTCAAGTGATCAGCCTGAGAGTCTTTCCTGCCTTACAGCACACTCAACTGTGCCAAGAAGTACAACGCAGATTGCTTCTCGACTCAACATATTGCAATATAATTGTAAATAATCAAACACAAAGTAATTTCAATTTAAAACTTACGCTGAAGTGCAAAATGGAATTGGGTACTATCGGTGAGAATGTGAGGTAAGGCTTTTTTTCTCACAAGACAGCAATCAGAAAACCTGATATTTGAATAAGCTTATGTCAAAAAGAGAGGGAGTTATGTTAATTCTGTGAAAAAAGATGTGCATTTGGATCAAAATTGTTACAGGTCTTGGAAAACAAGGCCATGGATCAAAATGAGATGGGAGTAATTCTTGAGGTAATTTGTAGTAATAAATTATGTAAAAACATTGTGGAGACAGTCATCGTTCATGTTTCAATGCATTTCAAAACCTGCCACTCAGTCACAGATATCATACGAACATATGAGTAGACACACACACACACACACACACACACATCCACAGACACACGCACTAACAAATCTACACAGACACATCGGTGCATGCATTCACAGGCATGTGCACTCACACAGTGACAAACTGACGTGTGAGCATAGGGAGACTGATATATACACACATTTGCAGATACACACACACACACACACATATATATACATAATCACACACATACACAATCACTCACACATACGCAAACAGATAGGCAATGTATGCGCATACTCTCTGAGATACGTGCAGGCATGTGCACAGACTCAAACTGAGAAAAGGACATGTGCACACATTCATGCATACACACGTGAACATAAATCCATACTGCCAAACCAAATACTGGGTTAGGTTAAAGACAAATATCAAATCTTACATTAAATAAAATTTTCACATAATTGTGAAAGTTATTAAAATGATTTTCAGCCACTGCATTTTGAATACATTGATTTATTTTAATGGTGGGTAGAACAACTTATTTTAGTTCAATGTGATGACAGTTAGGATGAATGAATACTGGGCAGAAACTGCATACACACACAGACACACACACAGACGTGCATGCACATGCACACCACCCCCCCCCATACATGCACGCACATGCACACAAGCTCACATGAACGCACACGCAGACACACGTGCACACACACACAGACACACTCAGACACACACATGCGCAGGCAAAGATAGGTAGGGAGGGTAAGAGGGAGAATGATATTGAGAAGGAGAATTAGAAAGGAGAGAGAGAGAGAGAACGACAACTCATCAATGGATTCAGAGAACATATTTTATTCTATGTTGGATAACTTCTGAGATTGGGTGCCATTTCATTTTAGAATTATGAAGTAGCAAACTTAATCAAAGTAAAAGGATATTTAACAATTTTCTTCAATTCTTCTCTGAACCTAGACTGTGCCACTGCATAAATAATGGTGTTTGTGCAGGAACTCAAACGCTGCAGCATGTATCCAGTATGTTCCATGATGGCAAAGGGGTCACTGTAATCTGTAAGCATAAACTGAATGCCGGCAAATTGTGTACAAATGAAATGTACAAAAGTTGTCATCCATAAGAGTATAAAGCAGGTGGAGATAGCCAGCAATAATATGATCGATTTCCTCCGATTCTCCATCTCTCGGTCATTAGGATCATCACAGTTTTTGCTTCCTCGGAGTCCTTTCCTAACATCATTGGCCTGGATAATGTGCTGTACGGTCAAAGCATTCAGCAGCACGATCAATACAAATGGTAGAAATGGGGTTAAGGTAATGTCAAAGAAGAAGTATGCTACCCATATCGGTAAATTTGAAAGGTTTGATTTTACACTGCAGAACCACTTTATATTGTCAATGATTTCCTGGTGTTCATTCTCAAAATAGATTGGAATGTTTTCTATGATGCTCAATACAAACACAGTGGCTATAATTATGGTCGCGGTTCTTTCAGTGCAATACCTTTCCCTCACCTTTTGGCAGCGAATGGCAATCAATCTATCAAAGGTGAAAGTAACAGTTAGCCAGACAGAACAATCAATGGCTGTGAAAAGCAGGGCAATATTAAGACTACAAACGGGTGTATAGTCCAAAAATGAATAGGAAAAATATATCCTGTTAATCTCATAAAATATGACATCAAATATTATCACGAATAGATCTGCCACTGCCATAGCAACCAGGTAACGTGTGATACAATTAGAAAGACCGCATTTTCCACGGGAGAGAGTCACAATCGCCACCAGATTGCCTGCAAAAACAGAGAATAACATAGTGAATATGCTAATAACACATGGATGATCAGTTTGGGAATTAATTTCTATTCTTTAGATCCAAACAATGCTAGCTTCCTTTTGCTTCGGGTAATTTTGCACATTAATGCTTTACATTCCAACATCTTGGCTCTCCTGATTCCTTTTTAAAGCAACCTTTGCATTTACATTATATCCTAAATCAGATTACCTCTTGATAAAAAAGGTCAGTTAATCTGATTGAATTGGATTTGCATGTAGCACCACTTCATACGTACTCACTCAATCAGCAGCTAGTTTCACACTGCACCCAGTTAGTGTTGCCTCAACTATATGCAAAAAACACTGCAAGAGACAGTGACAGTTCCTTGCATCGCTTCATGTACAATATGAATATTAAACTATTAATCAGAAATGGAAAAGAAAACATTAAGATTATCATGGATGGATGGTAAACAATGGTGTAGTGTGTTCTTTGCTGAGAAATTCAGAGACAAGGTAAAGCTCTGGGGAAAGAGTTTGAGAATCTCGTCACAGCGATAACTAATTTAAAACCTATAGCATGATGTGAGGGTCTAATAAAGATCATAAAATTATTCTTGGTCACCTGTTTCAGGAATTTTACCTTAGGCATTGTTACTCTTGAATGCTTGACTCTGAACTACCCTATGAGATAGCTCAGTTGTATCAAACTGCTACAATATCTAAAGGATGGAATAAAATTACCTTAAAGTTCCAGGGATCCCGGATTCAGTTCCAGCTTTGGATGACTGTATGGAGTTTGCACATGCTCCCTGTGTCTGCATGGATTTGTATCAGATGGTCTGGTCTGCTCCCATAATCCAAAGATGCGCAGGTTTAGGTGAATTGGCCATGCTAAATTGCCCGTAGTGTCCAGGATTGTGCAAGCCCAAAGGGTTAACAATGATAAATTTGGGGTCATGCAAATAGGCTGGGTCTGGGTTGGATTCATTTTGGAAAGTTAGTGCAGACTCTGCACTGTAATACTATGATTCCATGCAGCCTCTCCTTAGAAGTCACACTGCCCCCTCCCCCCACCGCGCCAACCCCAGTCATGGTAACAACGATGTCAGTCCTCCCTGGTCTCTGAATTCAGGGCAACCAGAACTGTATGCAGTACTCCAAACGTCGCCTCACCAATGTCCTTCACAGCTGCAACATAATGTCCCAACCGCTGTACTCAGTACTCTGACTAATGAAGATAAATGTAACAAATGCCTTTTTAACTGCACTTTTACCTGTGATGCCACTTTTAAGGATCTCTGTACCGGAATCCCTTGTGTCTCTCTGTTCCACAACACTACCCAGGGCCCTACCATTACTGTGTAAGTCCTACCCTTGTTTGTCTCACCAAAATGCAACACCAGCCATTTATCCAAATGAAACGCCATCAGCCACTCCTCAGCCAATTGGCCCAATTGATCAATTCTTATCATACTCTTAGATAATCTTCCTCACATTCTCACACTTCACTTTGCATCCAATTTTGTTGTCATGCACAAACTTACTAACCATGCCTCCTAAATTCTCATCCAAATCATTTATATACATCAAAAATGACAGTGGAATGAACACCGATCTCTTTAGGAACACCAGTGGTCACAGGCTTCCAGTCCAAAAAACAACCCTCCACTAATACCCTGTATCTCCTGCCAGCAAGCGAATTTTGTATCCAATTGGCAAGGTGTCCCTGGATCTGATGTGATTTAGCTTTACTAACCTTGCCAAAGGCCCTGCTAAAGTTCATGTGGACAACATCTGTCCCTCTGCCCTCAACTATCATCTTTGTCATGTTCTCAGAAAACTTTAGCGTAGTATGGTGGATTCGTGCTGCCTCACAGCGCCAGGGACACAAGTTTGATTCTCGCATCGGGCAACTGTCTGTGTGGAGTTTGCACATTCTCCCCGTGTCTGCGTGGGTTTCCTCCGGGTGCCCCAGATTCCTCCCTCAATCCAAAAATGTGCAGGTTAGGGTGGATTGGCCACATTAAATTGCCCATAGTGTTCAGGGATGTGTAGTCGTGGTGCATTAGTCAGGGGTAAATATAGGATGGTAGAGGAATGGGTCTGGGTGGGTTACTCTTCGGAGTTTCGGTTGGGCCAAAGGGCCTGTTCCCACACTGTAGGGATTCTAATTCTAACTCAACCAACTTTGTGTGATGCAATTCCCCATGCACAAAGCTGACTAATCTGTCCTTGCCCTTCCAAATGAATGTAAGTCTGAACTTTCAGAATCCCCTTAACAACTTACCCAGCACTGACATCAGGCTCACCAGTCTTTGGTTCCCAGGGTTCATGTTGCGGACTTTTAAAAAATAAAAGCACAACATTAAACACCCTCCAGTCTTCCACCATTCCACCAGTGGCTGGAGATGAAACCAATCCCTTTGCTGGGAGCCCTACAATTTCTCCCTTAGCTTACCACAATCTCCTGGGATATAGTTGATTGGGTTCCAGGGATTTATCTACCTTTATGCCTTTCACGACCTCCAGTACATCCTCTTCTATGATGTGGACTGTTTTCAGAATGTGGTAGAATATTCTAGAATGTGGCAGAATATTCTCCAAATTCTTGGACGAGCACAACTTCAATAGTGTTTAAGAAACCTGACACTACCCACGCCTGAGCAGTACACTCGATTGCTACCAAATCCATAAATGTTCACTCCCTTCAGTGCCGATGCTTAGCAACAACACCATCTACAACATGCACCGCAGAAGGAACATTCTTCTGACAGTACCTTCTAGACTTATATAAATTCTGTTCCAAAAGGACAAGGGTGGCAGATACATGGGAACATCACCACTTGCAACTTCCTCCCCAGCCACTCACCATTCTGACCTGAAAATGTTCAGCCATTCCTTTCTCATAACAGAGCCAAATTCCTAAAGCCCCTTCCAAAACGGCAATGTGGGGGCACCTACACACAACGGACTGTAGCATTTCAAGACAACGTTTTGCCAACAACTTCTACATGTCTGCTAGTGAAGGTCAATAAGTGCTGGTCAACAAATCTTCTGAATAAAGAAAAATATTTGAGGCGATTTTGATTTGTATATTGTATTTAAGATTGCAAGTAGATCTCACATTATTTTCCATTTTCCCTTGCAGGGACCTGATTGAAATAAAATCTGGAAACAAGTACAGCTGTCTGATATTGGAGCAAACATCCCTGACGCTTATCTGCCATTGAAACTGAGGAAAATAGGCATCTGGAGTAAATTGGAACACACAATTGTTCTAAAATCTCACGATTTACTCAGTCGCCCAAAACTAAAAATAACCCTAAATTATCAGTCGATTGATAAATCATATGGTCATTCCGCCTCAGAGAATGACAGAATCACACAAGTGTTTTTTTTTTCCCCTTTTCTTCCCTCTTTTATCCTCCTTTCCCTGTTTCTTTTCTTTTTTTCTCCTTTTTTTATTTTTTCTTTTTTATATCCTTTTTCTTTTACCGTATTTAAAAAAAAAATTTGTAATATGTTCTTTGTTACTGCGACAATGCTTAGATTTTCCCCAGCACCCATGTTGTGTGTGGGCAGGGGTGAGACACAGTGAAAGACAATGGGAGGACCAAACTTTATTCAATTTCCACCACCAGGAAGAAAGGAAACACCAGAGTGGGCAGTGACGGGCAATTCCCTTCTCATCAAAGGGCAATGCTGCGTGATCACACTAGTGTTTATACTGTAGTGGCCATTTACAACAATCAGTAATGCACTGACTCTCCAAGCAGACTGATTGTCATTCCTCTGTCTCTTCCACATACCCTTACACATTGTTTGCATTCAAATAAACACGTTAAACCATCTGGTGTGCTAAATTAACTCTGCCTCCTACTTCCAAGCCTTGGTTCCAGAATTGAGCCATTCATTGCATGAAAAGTTTTCTGGTCACATCTCATTTGCAAATCACTTTAAATCTGCCCCTTTCAGTTTCAGTGCTTTTCGGAGCAGGGACTAATCTTTTCCACCGACTCTGTCCATCTCTCTCATGATTTTTGAAAACTTATATCAAATATCCTCCAAACCTTCTTCTTTCCAAGAAGAAAATCCTCAGCCTCTCCAATCTGTCATCATCACTGAAGTTTCCCAAACCTGGAATCATTTTGACAAATGGCTTTTGCACTCACTCCAATTTTCCCTTTAGTGTGTCCTTGACACTTGAAATGAAATGTCAACAAATGATGGACTGACTCCACAAATAGTAGAACCGATGTTCATAATATTGCACTACACTGATATTTGTGAATATTTCTCATGCACATACTGAATCAAATATCAGGATTTATTTGGCTAAATGTCCTGATTTAGTCAAATGCATTGAGACTTTTGAGCCATTTGGTCCATTTGCTTGTGTGAAATTGTGGAGAAAGTGAGGGCTGCAGATGCTGGAGTTCAGAGTAGAGAGTGTGGTGCTGGAAAAGCACAACCAGTCAGGCAGCATCCACGGAGCAGGAGAGTAGACGTTACGGGCATAAGCCCTTCATAATTGAGACTCCATGAAATTGTACCATACCAATTAAGTTTAATTTTCACACTTACATTTCTCACTGAAAGTTGTTTCGTAAATATTTAGTCAACAGCATATTTTTTAATAGATATTTTTATCAGAAATTTAACATTTTTACAAGTCTACAAAAATAAACAAAACTCTCAAATATAAACATTGATATACAATTAAATCAAATATACAATAGCCAAAATTTAACAAGAGAAAAGAAAAAAAAATACCGAAAAAGAAAAAAAACAAAACTCAACTATCTACTAATCTAACCTACAACGAACCAGAGTGTATATTTAAGTCTCTTACATGCTCGGAATGTATTAACATCACTAATGTAGTGTACAAAATCCCATGCAAGGACTGCACAAAACACTACATAGGACAAACAGGAAGACAGCTAACGGTCCGCATCCATGAACATCAACTAGCCACGAAACGCCACGACCAGCTATCCTTAGTAGCCACACACGCAGACGACAAGCAACATGAATTCAACTGGGACAACACTATCATTATAGGGCAAGCCAAACAAAGAACAGCCAGGGAATTCCTAGAAGCATGGCACTCATCCACAAACTCCATCAACAAACACATCGACCTGGATCCAATATACCGGCCACTACAGCGGACAGCTGAAACTGGCAACTGGAAGCGGCAGGGACCGGCCACTATAAATGCCGGAGGAAACACCACAGAAGCGCTTCACAGGAGGCTCCCAAGCACTGAGGATGTCACCTAGACAGGGGACGAAAGGTTTGCAACAAAAATTTCCAGCTCGGCGAACAGAACCACAACAATTAACATCAGATGTAATAAAACCCGTATTCGTGCGGGATTCCTCTCCTAAGGGGCCCCGGACCAGCCAGGTTTGTAATCTCAATTAAATAAAAGCCCTTGTTAGTATAGCCAAAATATCTGTATTTATGTAATTCAAGAAGGGCTGCCATATTTTATAAAATAATTCGGTCGTTCGGTGCACCATATTTGTAAGGAAGTCAAGGGGAATACATTCCATAATTAATCTGTGCCAATTTGAAAGTCCAGGGGGGCCCTCAGCCACCCAGTTCACCAAAATATTTTTCCTTGCACAGAAAGAAAGAATAGAAAATAGTCTCTTCCCGTACATGTCCAGGGAGGGAAAGTTCGAAAAGCCCAAGAGGAGAGATACAGGGTCCACTTTAATTTCCGTTCCTAAAATTTCTGTCAGGGTACTTGCTACTTTAGTCCAATATCTACGGATCTTATGACAGGTCCATAAGCAATGTACAAGAGTGCCCACCTCTATTTTGCATTTGGGACACATTGGAGATGCTCCTGCCTTAAATTTTGCCAGTCGAACCGGTGCTATATGGGCCCTATGAAGTATCTTCAGCTGGATAGCCTGGGTTCTGTTACAGATAGTAATTCTTCGAGCATTTTCCCAAATATCATTCCACGTTTCTGTGGAGATTTCTAGTCCCAAATCCTGATCCCATGTTTTAAGCAGATTATCCATATCTCCCGATACTTCAACATGTAGTAAATGATAAATAGTACTGACGGAAGATACCCCCACTGGTTGTAGGACACTACATTCTCTATCTGATTTATAAAGACTATCTAATAATGTAGTCTTCTTCTGTATATAATCTCGAATTTGGAAGTATCAAAAGAGGTCTCCATTAGGTAATCCGAATTTCTGACGCAGCTGTTCAAAAGACATCAGGACCCCATCTTTAAATAGATCTCCTAAACATGAGATACCCCTGGATCTCCAGAGTTTAAAAGTGGCATCTGTAAACCCCGGTTGGAATCCCCATGCTCCCACTATTGGTGCATAGGGAGTCAACAGCATATTAACCATTTTAATATTGTTTCGTACCTCAATCTGTCATGAACTTGCAATACTCAGAGAGGAGCTGGATGCACTGGATTTTCACACCGTACAGCTTGGGCCAACAATGACAACCTGATTCCTGATGAAGGGCTGAAGCCTGAATCGTCGATTCTCCTGCTCCTCGGATGCTGCCTGACCTGCTGTGCATTTCCAGCACTACACTCTCGACTATGATCTCCAGCTCCACACTTTCTCCCAACATTTTCTATGGACTTTATGCACAAGATAAAGATTCAATAAAGAACATCAGCCCACAGCAATTCCTGACTTTTGACAAGTTCATTGCAAATCTCTGCGGAAAATTGGAATGAGCTGCCAAACCATTAAATTTGCCTGTCATTATAATTGTTCAGTTGAAAAAATGCAGTAGGAACCGAATTTCTCATCAAATGTATTTTAATTATGCATAAAATAAAGGGAAATGTGAGTTCATGGAACGGGAGAAAGAGTCTGCATTAATCAGGCTTGGGGCCTTGCAGATGACCAGACATCATGTCCCAAGAATAATAATTATTATTATTATTGTTATTGTTATCATTCATTAGCGTGTGTTCTTGTGTTGGAATGTATAATTACAACTTCATGTAATGTTGTTATTGGGCTCGACGTACTCCCACAGCAACACTTTGCTCGCTCATAAAGAAATTATTCAGTGACAAGATAAGAACAAGACAGAAGAACTGAGGATGGTGGAAATCAGAAAGAGAAACAGAAATTGCTTTAAAAATCCAGGAGATCTGGCAACATCCATGGAGAGAAATCAGAAGAGGGCTCACTGAACCCGAAATGTTAACTCTGCTTTCACTCGCCGGATGCTGCCAGACTTGCTGAGTTTTGTTTTCCCCTGGAATTTCTGTTTCTGTTTGAGATTTTATGACAACTGAATGTGAATACATAGGCTGTTACTGCCAGATGTGAACTGAATTCAAATTTTACCATCAGCAATTATAGGAATCACGCCCGTCTCTATTCTGGTTCTGAACTGCTAGTAATAAAGTCATAGAGTCATCGAGATGTATAGCACGGAAGCAGATCCTTCGGTCCAACTCGTCCATGCCGACCAGATATCCTAACCTCATCTTGTCCCATTTGCTAGCAGCTGGCCCCGACCCTCTAAACCCTTCCTATTCATATACGCATCCAGATGCATTTTAAATGCTGTAATTCTACCCGCCTCCACCACTTCCTCTGGCACCTCATTCCATAAGTGCACCACCTTTTGCTTGAAAAAGTTGCCCCTTAGTTCTCTTTTATATCTTTCCCCTCTCACCCTAAACCTATGCCCTCTAGTTCCCGACACCCCACCCCAGGGAAAAGATCTTGTCTGCCTTTCCTATACACGCCCCTCATGATTTTATAAACCTCGATAAAGCCACCCCTCAGCCCCAGCTTATGCAGCCTCTACCTATGGCTCAAACCCTCCAACCCTGGCAACATCCTTGTAAATCTTTTCTGAACCCTTTCAAGTTTCACAGCATCCTTCCGATAGGAGGGAGACCAGAATTGCACACAATTTTCCAAAAGTAGCCGAACCAACGTCCTGGAGAGCCGCATCATGACCTCTCAACTCCTGTACTCAATACTCTGACCAATAAAGGAAAGCATATCAAACGCCTTCTTCACTATCCTATCTACCTGCGACTCCACTTTCAAGGAGCTATGAACCTGCACTCCAAGGTCTCTTTGTTCAGCAACACTCCCCAGGACCTAGCAGAGTCATGTTACAGCCGTGCCTCCTCACAATTCTTACTGTCAAAATTCATGCTTGTCAGCAATTTGCAGAGTCATAGAGTCATGGTCATTGCAGAGAAGGCAAGAGAAAGACAATAAAAGTAACGCCCATTCATTCGTTTTGGAGAGTCGGCACAGATAAGGCGGTCTGTGTGATCTCCCTCTGTGCTGTGATAAGTTTGTGATTCTGAACCAAATCAGAATTGGACCAACAGAATGTGAGCAGTTGAGATAAAAGTAATATTTCCACAGCTCGGACATATCAGCACAACAGAATTTTAGCAGAGGTAAAAACTGGGGATGCTGGAAATCAGAAACAGAAACTGAAATTGTTCAGAAAACTCAGCAATTCCTTTTCAGAACAGGTCACTGCACCCAAAACATTGACTCTAATTTGGTTTCACAGATGCTGCCAGATCTGCTGATGTTTTCCAGCAACTTCTGTTTTTGTTTCTGATTTCCATGATCCGCTGTCCTTTATATTCTTTTTGTCATTAAATACTTATCTAGTTAACTGAAGTTACATGTAAGCGAGTAATCGCCAGGTCTGGCTGACATGTGACTCTAGACCGTCAGCAGTATGACGGTATAACCTTCTGGGTTATTAGGGATGAACAGTAAACGCTAGGCAGTGATACCAGCAAACATAACCTAATTCCCAAAGCACATAAAACCACCGCAAAAATATGAGGAAAGGCCAGTGCTAACTTACCAGGAACTCCAATCAGGGCCAGGATGGGGTAGTAAATTTTTTCAATGTTTGGAATGATGGCCAATTCCATTTTCCAGAGGTGAAGAACTCTGTTGGTGTTATTGAAGCACTGATAAGGAGCATTGAGGTTAGACTAATTTATAATGTAGAGAACTCTCAAATGAGGATAATTAGTCAACCATTAATGGACATTAGTCACAGGTAGTTGCACAAATTGAAGTGGCAGCTGGGTTTCCCCTCATGCCAAGGCGAGAGCTCCTTCTGATTCATAATTCCCATTGTGAATAAGGCATGAAAACATACAGCATTAGCTCAGTTATGTTAAAATTTCAATTTACTTGTGGTTCATTCCAATTCACTTTTTTTTTAATTCCTGGAATTGGGCGTCGCTGGCTGGACAGCCTTTATTGTCTGCCCCGAGAGAAAGTGTGAACTGTCTTTTTGAACTGCTGCAGTCCATGTGGGGTAAACCCACCAAGACCTGAGAGAGAGATTTTAAACCCAGTTACACTGAAGGAACACCGATATAGCACCAAGGCAGGATAGTGAGTGGCTTGGTAGGGGTGTGTGGGATTTTGCAGATGGGGGTATTTCCATTTATCTGCTGCCCTCATTACCCGAGATGGAAGTAACTGAGTGTTTGGAAGGGACTGTATGAGGATCTAGTACAAATTTTTACAGCATATATTTTAAATAGCATACACTGCTGCCAGTTACTAAAATTACTGACATCAATAAAAGTCGGTTAATGCTGTGTAATATCAATGAAGACAGCTAATGCTGTGTAACATTAGTAACGTGAATTCATGCTGTTTCAAATCAATGAAGTCAGTTAATGTTGTGTGATAGTGTTAAAGTCAGCCAATGCAGTCTGATATCAATACAGTCAGTTAATGCTGTGTGAAATCAATAAAGTAGCTAACGCTGTCTGACATCAATAAAGTCAGCGAATGCTGGGTGATAGCAATAAAGTCATTTAATGCTGTGTAATATCAACAAAGTCAGTTAATGCTGTGTGATTTCAATAAAGTCAGCTAATGCTGTGTGATATCAATAAAGTCAGCAAATGCTGTCTGAAATCAATAAGGGCAGCTAATGTTGTGTGATATCAAGAAAGTAAGTTAATGTTGTGAGATATCAATAAAGTCAGTTAATGCTGCCAGATATCAAGAATGTCTATCATACCATTAAAGTCAGTTAATGCTGCGTGATATCAATAAAGTCAGTTAATGCTGTGTGACATCAATAAGGGCAGCTAAGGCTGTGTGATATCATTAAAGTCAGTTAATGTTGTGTGATATCAATAAAGTCAGTTAATGTTGTGTGATATCAATAAAGTCAGCTAATGCTGTGTGATATCAATAAAGTCAGTGAATGCTGTGTGATATCAATAAAGTCAATTAAAGTTGTGTGACAGCAATAATGTGAGTTAATGCTGTGTGATTTCAATAAAGTCAGTTAATGCAGTGTGATAGCAATAAAGTCAGCTATTGTTATGTGATATCAAGAAAACCATTTAATGCTGTCTCATATCAATAAAGTGTGCTAACGTTGTGTGATATCAATACAGTCAGTTAATGCTTCGTGACATCAATAAGGGCAGCGAATGCTATGTGATACTAATGAGGGCAGCTAATGCTGCGTGATATCAATGAAGTCAGTTAGTGCAGTCTGACCCTAATAAGGTCGGTTAATGTTGCATGATATAAATAAAGTCAGTTAATGGTGTCTGACATCAATAAGGTCAGCTAATGCTGTGCTACCAGCTGATGAAGGAGCAGCACTCCGAAAGCTAGTGTGCTTCCAATAAATCTGTTGGACGATAACCTGGTGTTGTATGATTTTTAACTTTGTACACCCCAGTACAACACCGGCATCTCCAATGCTGTGTGATATCAATAAAGTCAGTTAATGCTCTCTGATATCAATAAGGGCAGCTAATGGTGTGTGATATCAATGAAGTCAGTTAATGCTGTCTGATATTAATAAGGTCGGTTAATGTTGCGTGATATTAATAAAGTCAGTTAATGCTGTCTGACATCAATATGGTCAGCTAATGCTGTGTGATATCAATAAAGTCAGTTAATGCTGTATTACATCAATAAGGGCAACTAATGCTGTGTGATCTCAATAAAGGATGCTAATGTTGTGTGATATTAATAAAGTCAGTTAATGCTGTCTGACATCAGTAAGGTCAACTAATGCTGTGTGATATCAATAAAGTCAGTTAATGTTGTGTGACAGCAATAATGTGAGTTAATGCGGTGTGATTTCAATAAAGTCAGTTCTTGCAGTGTGATAGCAGTAACGTCAACTAATGTTGGGTGATAGCAGTAAAGACAGTTAAAGTTGTGTGATATTAATAAAGTCAGTTAATGCTGTCAATAAAGTCGGTGAATGTTGTGTGATGTTAATACAGTCAGTTAATGCTGTTTGACATCAATAAGGGCAACTAATGCTGTGTGATATCAATAAAGTCAGTTAATTCTTTGTGACATCAATAAGGGCAGCTCATACTATGTGATATCTATAAGGGCAGCTAATGCTGTGTTATATCAATGAAGTCAGTTAATGCTGTCTTATATTAATAAGGTCGGTTAATGTTGCGTGATATTAATAAAGTCAGTTAATGCTGTCTGACATCAATAAGGTCAGCTAAAGCTGTGTGAGATCAATAAAGTCAGTTAATGTTGTGTGATACTAATAAAGTCAGATAATGCTGTCTGACATCAATAAGGTCAGCTAATGCTGTGTGATATCAGTAAAGTCAGTTAATGTTGTGTGATACTAATAAAGTCAGATAATGCTGTCTGACATCAATAAGGTCAGCTAATGCTGTGTGATATCAGTAAAGTCAGTTAATGTTGTGTGATTGCAATAATGTGAGTTAATGCTGTGTGATTTCAATAAAGTCAGTTCTTGCAATGTGATAGCAATAACATCAACTAATGTTGGGTGATAGCAATGAAGACAGTTAAAGTTGTGTGATATTAATAAAGTCAGTTAATGCCGTCTGACATCAATAAGAGCAGCTCATGTTGTATGATATCAATAAAGTCAGTTAATGCTGTGTGATATCAATAAGGGCGGCTAATGCTGTGTGATATCAATAAAGACAGTTAAAGTGGTGTGATATTAATAAAGTCAGTTAATGCTTTGTGACATCAATAAGGGCAGCTAATGCTGTGTGATATCAATAAAGTGTGATATCAAATGCTGTGTGATCGCAATAATGTGAGTTAATGCTGTGTGATTTCAATAAAGTCAGTTCTTGCAATGTGATAGCAATAACATCAACTAATGTTGGTAGATAGCAATAAAGACAGTTAAAGTTGTGTGATATTAATAAAATCAGTTAATGCTTTGTGACATCAATAAGGGCAGCTAATGCTGTGTGATATCAATAAAGTGTGATATCAAATGCTGTGTGATCGCAATAATGTGAGTTAATGCTGTGTGATTTCAATAAAGTCAGTTCTTGCAGTGTGATAGCAAAAACGTCAACTAATGTTGGTAAATAGCAATAAAGACAGTTAAAGTTGTGTGATATCAATAAAGTCAGTTAATGCTTTGTGACATCAATAAGGGCAGCTAATGCTATGTGATATCAATAATGTCTGTTAATGTTGTGTGATACTAATAAAGTCAGTTAATGCTGTCTGACATCAATATGGTCAGCTAATGCTTTGTGATATCAGTAAAGTCAGTTAAAGTTGTGTGATAGCAATAACGTGAGTTAATGCTGTGTGATTACAATAAAGTCAGTTAATGCTGTCTGACATCAATAAGGGCGGCTAATGCTGTGTGATATCAATAAAGACAGTTAAAGTAGTGTGATATTAATAAAATCAGTTAATGCTTTGTGACATCAATAAGGGCAGCTAATGCTGTGTGATATCAATAATGTCTGTTAATGTTGTGTGATACTAATAAAGTCAGTTAATGATGTCTGATATCAATAAGGTCAATTAATGTTGCATCATATTAATACAGTCAGTTAATGCTGTTTGACATCAATAAGGTCAGCTAATGCTGTGTGATATCAATGAAGTCAGTTTATGCTGTCTGATATCAATAAAATCAGTTAATGTTGTGTGATAGCAATAAAGTCAGTTAATGCTGTCTGACATCAATAAGGACATCAAATGTGTGATATCAGTAAGATCAGTTAATGGAGTGTGATATTAATAAAGTCAGTTAATTCAGTCTGATATCAACAAGGTCAGCAAATGCTGAGTGATATCAATAAAGTCAGCTAATGTTGTCTGACGTAAATAAGGGCAGCTAATACAGTGTGAAATCAATAAAGGCAGTTAATGTTGTGTGATATCAATGAAGTCAGTTCATGCTGTCTGACATCAATAAGGTTGGTTAAAGTTGCGTGATATTAATAAAGTCAGTTAATGCTGTCTGACATCAATAAGGGCAACTAATGCTGTGTGATATCAATAAAGTCAGTTAATGCTTTGTGACATCAATAAGGGCAGCTAATGCTGTGTGATATCAATAAAGTCAGCTAAGGCTGTGTGATATCAATAAAATTAGTTAATGTTATGTGATAGCAATAAAATCATTTAATACTGTCTGATATCAACAACGACTGCTAACTCTGTGTGATATCAGTGAGGTCAGTTAATACTGTCTGATATTAATAATGTCAGTGAATGCTTTGTGATATCAATAAAGTCAGTTAATGCTGTCTGACATCAATAAGGGCAGCTAATGCTGTGTGATATCCATAAATTCAGCTAATGCTGTGTAATATCAATAACGTCAGTGAATGGTGTGTAATATCAATAACGCCAGTTAATGCTGTCTGATATCAATAAGGTCCGCTAAGTCTGTCTCGCATCAATATAGTCAGTGAATGCTGTGTGATATCAATAAAGTCAGTTAAAGTTGCGTGATAGCAAAAATGTGAGTTAATACTGTGTGATTTCAATAAAGTCAGTGAATGCAGTGTGGTAGCAATAAAGTCAGCTAATGTTGTATGATATCAATAAAATCATTTAATACTGTCTGAAATCAATAAAGTCAGTGAATCTTTTGTGATATCAATGAAGTCAGCTTACGCTGTGTGATATCAATAAGGTCAGTTAATGCTGTCTGATATCAATAATGTCAGCTAATTCTGTCTCATACCAGTAAAGTCAGTTCATGTTTCTGATATCAATAAGGTCAGTTAATGCTGTCTGACATCGATAAGGACAGCTAATGTTGTGTGATCACAGTAAAGTCAGTTAATGTGCGATATCAATAAAGTCAGCTAATGCTTTTTGATATCAATAATGGCAGGAATGCTGTGTGATATCAATAAGGGCAGTTAATGCTGTCTGACATCAATAAGGGCAGCTAAAGCTCTGTGATATCAATAAAGTCAGCTAATGTGTGCTATCAATAAACACAGTTCATGCTTTGTGACAGCAAATAAGGGCAGGTAATGCTGTGTGATATCAATAATGGCAGCTAATGCTGTCTGACATCAATAAGGGAAGCTAATGCTGTGTGATATCAATAAAGACAGTTAATGCTTTGTGACATCAATAAGGGCAACTAAAGCTGTGTGATATCAATAAGGTCAGTTAATGTTGTCTGATATCAATAAGGTCAGCTAATTCTGTCTCATATCAATAAAGTCCGTGAATGCTGTGTGATATCAGTAAAGTCAGTTAAAGTTGCGTGATAGCAAAAATGTGAGTTAATACTGTGTGATTTCAATAACGTCAGTGAATGCAGTGTGGTAGCAATAAAGTATGCTAATGTGTGATATCAATAAAATCATTTAATACTGTCTGATATCAATAAAGACTGCTGACTCTGTGGTGATATCGGTAAGGTCAGTTAATATTGTCTGAAATCAATAAGGGCAGCTAATGCTGTGTGATATCAATAACGTCAGTCAATGTTGTGTGATAGCAATAATGTGAGTTAATGCTGTGTGATTTCAATAAAGTCAGTTAATGCAGTGTGATCGCAATAAAGTCAGCTAATGTTGTGTGATAAAATCATTTCATGCTGTCTCATATCAATAAAGTGTGCTAACGCTGTGTGATATCAATAAAGTCAGTTAATGCTGTGTGGCACCAATTAAGTCAATATTGTATGATATCAATTGAGTGAACTAATGCTATGTAATATCAATAAAGTCAAATAATGTTGTTTGATATCAATAACGCCAGTTACTATTGTCTGATATCAATAATGTCAGCTAATTTTGTGTCATATCAGTAAAGTCAGTTCATGTTGTCTAATATCAATAAAGTCAGTCAATATTGTGTGATATCAATAAAGTCAGTTAATGCAGTGTGATAGCAATAATGTCAGCTAATGTGTGATATCAATAAAGTCAGTTAATGTTGTGTGATATTAATAAAGTCAGTTAATGCTGTCTGACATCAATAAGGGCAGCTAATGCTATCTGATATCAATAAAGTCAGTGGATGCTTTGTGATATCAATAAAGTCAGCAAACGCTGTGTGATATCAATAAGGTCAGATAATGCTGTGTGATATCAATAAGGTCAGATAATGCTGTCTGATATCAATAATGTCAGTTAATGCTGTCTGATATCAATAAGGGCAGCTAATTGTGTGATATGAATAAAGACAGCTAATGTTGTATGATATCAATAAAGTCAATTTATGCTTTGTGACATCAATAAGGGCAGCTAATGCTGTGTGATATCAACAAAGTCAATTAATGCTGTCTGATATCAATAATGTCAGCTAATTCTGTCTCATACCAGTAAAGTCAGTTCATGTTTCTGATATCAATAAGGTCAGTTAATGCTGTCTGACATCAATGAGGGCAGCTAATGCTGTCTGATATCCATAATGTCAGTTAATGCTGTCTGATATCAATAAAGTCAGATAATGTTGTGTGATGTCAGTAAAGTCAGTTAATGCTGTCTGATATCAATAAGGTCAGCTAATTCTGTCTCATGTCAATACAGACAAATAATGTTGTCTGATATCAATAAAGTCAGTTTATGTTGTGTGATATCCATAAAGTCAGTGAATGCTGTGTGATATCAATATAGTTATATAATGCTGCCTGACATCAGTAAAGTCAGTTAATGTTGTCTGATATCAATAAAGTCAGTTAATGTGTGATATCAGTAATGTCAGCTAATTCTGTCTGACATCAGTAAAGTCAGTTCATGTTGTCTGATATCAATAAGGACAGCTAATGCTGTGTGATATCAGTAAGGTCAGCTAATGTTGTCTGACATCAATAACTGCAGCTAATTCTGTCTCATATCAATAAGGTCAGCTAATGCTGTGTGACATCTGTACAGAGAGTTAATGCTGTGCGATATCAATAAAGTCAGTTAATACTTTATTGATATCGCACTGCATTAGCTGACCTTATTGATATGAGACAGAATTAGCTGCAGTTATTGATATTGACATCATTCCCCTACAGTTACACCTAACGAATGCACCTAACCTACACAACCCTGAACACGACGGACCATTTAACATGGCCAATTCACCTAATCTGCACGTTTTTGGACTGTAGGAGGAAACCAAAGCACCACACAGACACAGGGAAAATGTGCAAACTCCACACAGTCACTCGGGGCTGGAATTGAAACCGGGTTCCTTGTGCTGTCAGGTGGCAGTGCTAACCACTGAGCTACTGTCCCGACTAGATATAAGCTTGAGGCACTCCAGCCAACAGGAAGTGCAGACGGACAGTTAAGAAGTGTAATTCTCTGATATTCAGCCAAATGGGATTAGATTCCGTTGGGATATCTGGTCAGCATGGACAAGTTGGACAGAAGGGTCTGTTTTGTGTTGCACATCTCTGTGATTCTATCTCAGTGAGAGAAGGTGAAGTGGGCTTCCTCTGCGTATTAAATAGCTGTAATTCCCTGATTCTGTTAAAGATGAAAAAAAAAGTCAGAAAGGACACAGGAAAGATTTACTCGGGTTTTGCCAAGAATGGAAGACTCCTGTTATGAGAACAGGCTGATAAAGTCAGCACCATTCCCCACGGGACTGGAAAGATTGGCAAGTGATGCATAACAGTTTTCAAAATAATTTGAGGTTGCTCAGAGGAAACAGTGAATCATGATGCCCTCAGCCGATTTATTCAATAAGTAGGAGCCGTAGATTAAAAATCACTGTGGCTCAGTGGTTAATCCAGCTATTTTATAGTGCCAGGAATCCAGGTTCAATCTAGCCTTGGATCTGCTTGTGTGCAGTTTGCACGCGTCCCCCCTCTCCGTGTTTGCGTGGGCTTGTGCTGCGTGCTCTGGTTTCCTCCCACACTCTAAGGATGTGTATGTTAGGTGGATTGGCCATGGTGAATACAAGGTTACAGAGTCAGGGTAGGAGGCTGGGTTTGGGTCGGATGTTCTTGGCGGATGGGTGCAGACTTACTAGGCCGAACACCGCTCCCGCTGTCTGCACTGTAGAGATTTTTAAAAGTATGGGGGCAATAGATACAGCGAGAATTTGAGAAAAAATACTCCTGCGCAAAGTGGGTTTGATGAGGAACAATATTTCTGAAAACAGAAGTTCCTGGAAGGCCAGCTGAGCTTTTCCATCAATTTCTGCCTATGTTTCTGATTTGCAGCATCCACAGGTTTTTTCAGTTTGTATCACATGCGAAAAGATTTGTATGGTGACTGCATCAAGAAATTTAAAACAAAGTGGATGTGGACATGAGTGTGAAGAAGTGGAAAAAACTGTGTCCAAACCTGAGTTGTATAACTCCTCCTGAACGGGCATGGCGGTGCTAGAATTTAAATTATTCTATGACTGTATAAGTATTGCCAAATGAATTCAAATCCCAGTTTTGAACCAAATCCTGAGCCAGTTATTAGAGCAGTTGAAACTGCAGATCCTACATGGATTTTCTTAAGCCAAAATGACATTTCTGCCAGGCACGTTTGTGCATATTGCTACTAAATGTCCCATTTCAGTTTTATTTTACTGGGCCCTATATTGGTGTAATTTGTACCATATCCCATCCCTGATAATACCACAACAGATTGTGCTTTTCTGCAGTAGACCATGACTGCTCATATTACATCAGATTCTCTCAAAGTTATTGATGCGTTGGACCTCATTTCATCTCTTATAATGATCAGTGTCTGTATTTGGCACATGACCATGTCCATATTTATATTCATAGAATCATAGAATTCCTACAGGCCATTCAGCCCAAAATGTCCACACTGACCCTCCGAAGAGTATCCCACCCAAACCCATTCCACATTCCTCTACACATCCCTGAACAGTATAGGTAATTTAGCATGGCCAAATCACCCTAACACATCTTGGACTGTGGGAGGGAACCAGAGCACCCGGAGGAAACCCACGCAGACACGGGGAGAATGTGCAAACTCCACACAGACAGTCGCCCGTTCTGGGCCTTATCTCAGATATTACTGTTGTCGGCCATGACTTTGTTTATTTTGCAATACTTTCTACTTGCATTTTTAAAAAGCTGGACCATGTACCTGTTATATTACACTGGGCCAGTCTTACTCTCTACAAGTTTCAGTTTATATTTCATCCATGCTGTTTTAATAACGACCAGTTCCCACATCAAAGTTGCTTCCACCATTTATTCAGGATCAGCGGGTCACAGACAGTCACCAGCTGCAGCTTACAACCTGTCACAATGGTCGTGCATCAATTGTGTTGCAAGTGGAGTCATCTTCTATTTTTTGACGAGCCTCATGTGACCACTGTTATGAAACAAGCTGGTTGTATGACAGGAGAAGTTATGTCCCAGATTGAAATGTGGCTTAGAACATAGCACGCAGAACATTACAGTGCAGTACAGGCCCTTCGGGCCGCGATGTTGCGCCGACCTGTGGAACCAATCGGAAGCCCATCTCTGCTGCACTTTTCCATTTTCATCCATATGCTTATCAACTTGTTGACTTATTGAGTGTATATTTTAAAAAAAAAACCAGTTAACATTATAGTCTGTTCCTGAAACATAATCACACTTTTTGCTGTAGAGTTTTTTTTAAGAACAGAGCGGAAAGCTTATTTCACAAAGAAGTCAAAATAAAAAACAAAGCTATCGAGATACAGAACACAGGATGATCTTAAAACACTTTCAATCTTTATCCAATCACAATCTGTTACAGAAACTCAAATCTAGGGAAATTAAAAATCCACCTCTCAACACCTTTGGGTTGTACTCAACTGACTCCTGGTAGTTTCTTTGCCATGGACTGTGGAGACAATTCGATGAGTCTTTTCCAAAGCTGACAACATGCAATTTTCACCACCACAGTATCAACAATTTGGCATTAACCCACTTGCTTTCTGAGCAATGTTGGAGAAAGGTCAGCACTAGTGAGTTTTGAGAAGATCTGTAGCTCAGGTTGAGGGTCTGGATGTAGATTTGCTCGCTGAGCTTTCAGACATTTTGTCCCCACACTGGGTAACATCATCAGTGAGCCTCTGGATGAAGCACTGGTGGCGTGGCCTGCTCCCTATTTATGTGTTTGGGTTTTCTTGGGTTGGTTGATGTTATTCCCTGTGGTGATGTCATTTCCTATGGTGATGTCATTTCCTGTTCTTGTTCTCAGAAGGTGGTAAATGGGAGTGTGTGAGTGGGTCATGTCTTTTCATGTCTCACTTGTATCCTTACATACGGATGAGGAAGAAAATCACTTTGACTGGGACAACACATCCATCCAAGGACAAGCCAAACAGACTAGAATTCCTAGAAGCATGGTATTCCAACTGGAACTCTATCAACAAACACATTGACTTGAATCCCTTTTACTACCACCTGAGAAAAAGAACAGGAAATGACATCACCATAGGAAATGATATCACCACAGGAAATGACACCACAACCCAGGAAAACCCAAACACATAAATAAAAAGCAGGTTATGCCACCAGTGCTTCATCTGGAGGCTCACTGAAGTATGGTGATGAAACATCTGAAAACGAACCTTCCAGCTCAGTGAGCAAGCCTACATCCAGAAAGATCACTGCTTCACAAGAATTCTGGCTTTTGTTCGAAATTGCACAACGGTAATAGTCACATCAGCATACGGCAGCTGAGTGCCGTGAAAATAAAGCATGGTCTCTGCGACATGAAAGAGACTCCACATGATTACAATCTCCTCTCAGAAAGGCTGAGCTCTCTCCTTTCCTCGAGAAAACTGTGTGGGATTGCTACTGCCCAGAATAACCATCATTACATTTCCTGAATGAATTTTCCTTTGCCTTTGGAACTCTGTCTTACAAATATTCACTTTAACCCTCACTACAAATCATTTGTCAGCAGACATTTGGAGTATTGGCTTAGCTCAGTTGACTGGATCATTGGTTTGCCGAGCCATGTGATGCCAACAGTGTGGGTTCAATTTCCATCACTAGTTTGAGGCTATCACGAAGGACTCTCTTTTTCAACCTCTTCCCTTGCCTAAGATCTGGTAGCCCTCAGTTAAATCACCACCAATGCTAATGAGAGAGCAGCCTCTATGGTCTGGTAAGACTGTAGTGACACAAAATTGAGTTCAGTTTTGGGAACCTCATTTCGGGAAGGGTAAAAGACTCCATCCATCAGCATAAAAGACTCATCCATCAGATAAGAATGCAAGGACTTGCAGAGAATGTACTCGTATGGATAGAGGACTGGTTAACCAATAGAAAGCAGAGAGTTGGGATAATTAGATGTTTCTCTGGTTGTAAATAAGTGGTGAGCGGGGTGTCACAGGGATCGGTGATGGGCCCACAACTGTTCCTGATATACATAAATGATTTGGAAGAGGAGACTGAGTGTAACGTATCCAAGTTGCTGATGACACTAAATTGAGTGGAAAGGCAAACTGTGCAGGAGATGTGGAGGGTCTAGATTTAGATACAGTGTGAGCGGGCAAGAGTCTGGCAGGTGGAATACAACATTGGTAAATGTGAGGTTATCCACTTTGGAAGTAAATGGTGAAAGATTGCAGCATGCTGTTGTACAGAGGGACTTAGGAGTGATGATAGATGAATTGCTAAAGGTTGATTTGCAGGTACAACAGATAATCAGGAAGGCAAACAGAATATTAGCTTTCATTGCTAGAGGAATTGGATTTAAGAGCACGGAGGTTCTGCTGCGATTGTACAAGATGTTGGTGAGGCCACACCTGGAGTATTGTGCGCAGTTCTGTCTCTTTACTTGAAGAAGGATAGTGCCTTTGGAGACGGTGCAGAGGAGGTTCCGCAGGTGGGTGAGACTACGACAGGGAACATGGCCTCAAGATTAGGACAGAGATGAAGAGGAACTGCTTTTCCCAGGTAGTAGTGAATCAATGGAATTGTCTGCCCCAGGAAGCAGTAGAGGCAGCTTCATTATTTATATTCTAAACCCAGTTGGATGGGTTTTTGCATGGTGGGGGGAATGAAGGGTTATGGGGATAATACAGGTAGGAGGAGCTGAGAGAATGGATAAATCAGCCATGATCTGAATGAATGGTGAAGCAGACTCGACGGGCTGAATGGCCTACTCCTGCTTCTGTTATTATGAAATTTGTGAATGACTGTTTTATGAAGTTATGCATTCTCAGAAATCTATCTCTGTCTAATTACAAAAATCTCTCTATCGCTTCATCTTCATACCGCCTGAGTCGGAGGATGTGGTTAACTTCATCTTCTTATTTGCTAACCCGAATTAACTCTACTTCACACGGTGTACAATACTTGCAAATCAAAATGGCAAGATAACTGAAGGGGGGGTCAGTTGTCCAGAGGATGAAAGGATGGAAGATGCATGAATGTATGTGTGTGTCAGTGTTTGTGTGCATGTGCCTGTGTGTGTGTATATGTGTTGTGCCCATCTGATTGAGGCGTACATATAAGATTGAGGGATATGGACAGGGTGAATAGAGAGCAGCTATTCCAATTGGTTAACAGGTCAATCGTGAGAGGCATAGTTTTAGGGGAAGGGTCAGCAGATTCAGGGGATTTGGGAAAAAAAAACTTCTTCACTCAGTGGATATTGAGAATCTGAAATGCATTGCCTGGGAAGGTAGTGAAAACTAAACTCCTTATGATCTTTAAAAAATATCTGGATGAGTACTTCAAATATCATAACATTGATACTTCACAGCTCCTGTCGAACAGCAGTTGGTGAGACCTTGGGGATTTTTTGTCAAGTTGGAACATTATGAGCAAGCTGAATGGTTGGTGAAAGTTCCCACGGAGCCAGGAGTTTTAGTTTCTGTTTTCAGCAGTTGTTGCTGGGGTCTAAGCAGGGTTTGGATGCTGCTGTGTGTCTCTCCCCGCTACGCCCTCTCTCTTAGAGTTTTCCCTTGCTGTTTTTCCTCCAGAACAGGAGAATTGCCTGTGAGCTCAATCTGTCTTTCTGAACGTGCCTTTTGTCAAGGTCGTGTTGATGGGGTGTCACAATATTGGAACAGTTACTGTGTATGAGTAAAATAATCTACTATTCTGTTCAGTTTTCCAATCGAGTTAAGTTATTCCAATTTCTTCTTTCTTTTTAACTATAGTGTATGAATAAAGTGTGTTTTGCTTCAAAGCTGGTAGTTTAAACAGTCGAATGGCAACTGGAATTCAACACCTTTCACTTGTCTTTAAAATAAGACAAAGCTAGGCTACCTTCGGAATATATTTTGAGAGGTTCAGTCTGCATAACAGTGTGCAGTTCTGGTTGTCACACAATCAGAAAGACGTGATTGCACTAGAAAGGATGCAGAGGACTTTCACCAGGATGTTGCCTGGGACAAAACCTTTCAGTGATGAGGAGACACTGGATCGGCTGAGTTTGTTTTCCGGGGCAGTAGAGGAGGTTGAGGGGGAAACTTATCGAGGTATACAAAACTATGAGATGTATAGACAGACAAGATCGGGAGGGTCTCTTCCCATGTCAGACACGTCAAAGACCACAGGGCCTAACTTTAAGCTGATGAGTGAATAGTGTTTGAGGAGATTTGTTTACACCCAGAGAATGGTTGAAATATGGAACGTGCTGCCTGAGAGGATGGAGGAGGCAGATTCTCTTACGACATTTAAAATCACCTGGATGCGTGCTTACAATGCCAGGACAAAGTGGGCTGTGTTCCAAATGCAGGTCAATCAGATTAGTGTAGTTTGGTTTCTGTTGGTTCGCATAAACCTGGTGGATTGAAGGGTCTGTTTCTATGCTGCATGACTCTATCACACTGTAGCTGAGAATGTGTTGCTGGAAAAGCGCAGCAGGTCAGGCAGCATCCAAGGAACAGGAGAATCGACGTTTCGGGCATGAGCCCTTCTTCAGGAATGTGGAAAGTGTGTTAAGCAGGCTAAGATAAAAGGTAGGGAGGAGGGACTTGGGGGAGGGGTGTTGGAAATGCGATAGGTGGAAGGAGGTCAAGGTGAGGGTGATAGGTCGGAGTGGGGTGGGGGCGGAGAGGTCAGGAAGAAGATTGCAGGTTAGGAAGGCGGTGCTGAGTTTGAGGGATTTGACTGAGACAAGGTGGGGGGAGGGGAAATGAGGAAACTGGGGAAATCTGAGTTCATCCCTTGTGGTTTGAGGGTTCCCAGGCAGAAGATGAGGCATTCTTCCTCCAACTGTCGTGTTGCCATGGTCTGGCGATGGAGGGGTCCAAGGACCTGCATGTCCTTGGTGGAGTGAGAGGGGGAGTTGAAGTGTTGAACCACGGGGTGGTTGGGTTGGTTGGTCCGGGTGTCTCAGAGGTGTTCTCTGAAACGTTCCGTAAGTAGGCGGCCTGTCTCCCCAATATAGAGGAGGCCACATCGGGTGCAGCAGATGCAATAGATGATGTGTGTGGAGGTGCAGGTGAATTTATGGTGGATATGGAAGTATCACTCGGGGCCTTGGAGGGAATTAAGGGGGGAGGTGTGGGCGCAAGTTTTGCAATTCTTGCGGTTGCAGGGGAAGGTGCCGGGAGTGGAGGTTGGGTTGGTGGGGGGTGTGGACCTGACGAGGGAGTCACGGAGGGAGTGGTCTTTTCGGAACGCAGATAGGGGAGGAGAGGGAAATATATCCCTGGTGGTGGGGTCCGTTTGGAGGTGGCGGAAATGACAGCGGATGATACGCTGTACATGGAGGTTGGTGGGGTGGTAGGTGAGAACCAGTGGGGTTCTGTCCTGGTGGCGGTTGGAGGGGCGGGGCTCAAGGGGGAGGAGCGGGAAGTGGAAGAGATGTGGTGTAGGGCATCGTCGACCACGTCTGGGGGGAAATTGTGGTCCTTGAAGCAGAACTCCTCCCTCCCTTTCCTAGACCTTTCCATTTCTATCTTGGGCGACCGAATCAACACGGACATTTATTATAAACTGACCGACTCCCACAGCTATCTAGACTATACCTTCTCCCACCCTGCCCCCTGTAAAAACGCCATCCCATATTCCAAATTCCTTTGTCTGCGCCGCATCTGCTCCCAGGAGGACCAGTTCCAAAACCATACAACCCATATGGCCTCCTTCTTCAAAGACCGCAATTTCCCCCCATACGTGGTCGACGATGCCCTCCACCGCATCTCCTCCACTTCCTGCTCCTCCGCCCTTGAGCCCCGCCCCTCCAACCGCCACCAGGACCTCACCTACCACCCCACTAACCTCCATGTACAGTGTATCATCCGCAGTCATTTCCGCCACCTCCAAACGGACCCCACCATCAAGGATATATTTCCCTCCCCTCCCCTATCAGCATTCCGAAAAGACCACTCCCTTCGTGACTCCCTTGTCAGGTCCACACCCCCCACCAACCCAACCTCCACTCCTGGCACCTCCCCCTGCAACCGCAAGAAATGCAAAACTTGCGCCCACACCTCCCCCCTTAATTCCCTCCAAGGCCCTGAGGGATACTTCCATATCCACCACAAATTCACCTGCACCTCCACACACATCATCTATTGCATCCGCTGCACCCGATGTGGCCTCCTCTATATTGGGGAGACAGGCCGCCTACTTACGGAACGTTTCAGAGAACACCTCTGAGACACCCGGACCAACCAACCCAACCACCCCGTGGTTCAACACTTCAACTCCCCCTCTCACTCCACCAAGGACATGCAGGTCCTTGGACCCCTCCATCGCCAGACCATGGCAACACGACAGTTGGAGGAAGAGCGCCTCATCTTCTGCCTGGGAACCCTCCAACCACAAGGGATGAACTCAGATTTCCCCAGTTTCCTCATTTCCCCTCCCCCCACCTTGTCTCAGTCAAATCCCTCAAACTCAGCACCGCCTTCCTAACCTGCAATCATCTTCCTGACCTCTCTGCCCCCACCCCACTCCGGCTTATCACCCTCACCTTGACCTCCCTCCACCTATTGCATTTCCAACGCCCCTCCCCCAAGTCCCTCCTCCCTACCTTTTATCTTAGCCTGCTGGACACACTTTCCACATTCCTGAAGAAGGGCTTATGCCCGAAACGTCGATTCTCCTGTTCCTTGGATGCTGCCTGACCTGCTGCGCTTTTCCAGCAACACATTCTCAGCTCTGATCTCCAGCATCTGCAGTCCTCACTTTCTCCTCTATCACACTGTAGGTTGAGACTACCCTCCTCATGATCAACCACATCACCAATTATTGTGCCATCTGCTAACTTACCAATTGCATCCTCTGCAAACGCATCCAAGTCATTAACTTATATAACAAACAGCAAGGGTCCCAGTCACAAGCCCTGTGGTATGTCCCTGGTCACAGGCATCCAATGACAAAAGCAGACTTCCACTATCATCTTTCGCCTCGTATTTACAAGCCAAATTTGGATCCAGTTTGTCAACTTGCCTTGGATCCCATGGCTTAGCTTTTGGACCAGTCTTCATTGTGGGACCCTCACACAGGGCTTACTGACGTCCATGCATACCATGTCAACTTCACTACCTTAATCAATGTATTTAATCAATCTTCCAAATGCTCAATTAAATTCGTCAGACAAGGTCTCCCTTTAACACATCATCAATTCCTGCTTTTCCAAACGTTGAGTAATCCTGACCCACAGACTTTTTTTTCCAAATAATTCCTGACCACTGAAGTCAGACTAACTAGTCTATAATTACCTGGCCTATTCCTGTTACACTTCTTGAACAAAGGAACCATATTCACTATCCTCCAGTCATCTGGTACTTCACCTGTGGCTGGCAAAGTGTTAAATATCTCCACCAGGATACCAAAAACCTCCTTCTTTTCCTCCCATAACAGCCTGGGATTGATTTTATCAGGCTGTGGAGATTTCTGCATCTTTGTGCCTCCAAAAACATTTAAAACCTCCAACTAATTTTATTTTATAATAAATACTGACCTGAATTCGAACCACACTTGGATGTTGGGCATTTCATTTGTGTTTTCATTTATCCTTTTCATGAGAGTCAGTGCAAATTTGCATTTTATGTTTGGATCCTAAGCTATATATAGATATTTCAAAATGCAGAGTTAATCTCACATAAATTGACAGCAAGAACACTCGTGAATTTTCGAGGCTGGAGTATTTTAATGCATGTATCATCTACTTCTTGTCACCACAGCGATCAAACATGTATGGTTCCTCATGGAGTTACTAACTGGACAGACTCAAACTGCCTTAAAGTAGGCTGGTGACAGTTAAGCATGGAAACAGCAAATGACTTCACCAGGAGTTCTATTGTACTGGCTGGGAAAATCCTAAATAGCCACAAATGGAGTGTTATTTAACAACTGTCTCTTCTAGCTTTGAAAACAGCGAGGCTCAATTCTGTGAGTGATTGTATGCCAGAGGAGCTTAATTCCAGGTTTTGCCTATGCAGCCAGCCAGCTATACAGACTGCTGAAAGGCAAGGTCAGCAATATCTGCTGAGACTGCCCAGAGATCCAGAATGTACAGGCAACGTGGTTCTGTGTTCTGGACCTGTACTAATCTTTCGCCTTCAAGTAGACATAGCCAGCACAGTATTTCTCGGTTGTGGGGCAGACATACAAACAGTAACCAATCAGCAACAAGTCTTAGATTGTAAGTGATGAAAGAACTTCCATCCCTTATGGCAGTTTACACAGTTGAGACACTCAGGTCATATTACAGGCCTAAAGAATTTTAGGTTCATGTCATTTGCCACTGAATATTTGAATGAAGGAATGGAATACATTGGTCTTCTCACAACTGCTTTCAAATGGGCAGCACACTATGATATCCAACATATATGATGTAAGGGGGACCTCCATTCATACCCACGGTTCCTCCTGAAGTTACAAATTCCATATGAATGAAAGGCACATCAGAAATGCTTTGTTTTAGGTTAATGGCTTTAATCTGAATCTTGCCTTGTTTCAGCCAGAGATGCTACCATACAAAATGATGAAGGCTATCCTCAGTGTCTATCCTCATAGAAATGGTACTCAACAATTCTGCGCTCAGCATTCCTATTACACGCCCAAGGACACATGTAATAGTGAAGATAAATGGGTGAAGGTGACTGTAAGTCAATCTTGCCCACATTGTGCCTCTGTTGGAGTACTTTCAAGAAGTGCCTTGTGTCCCTGACCAAGGGGAATCAGTGGATGTATTGTCCTTCGATTTGCAGCCACGTCAACGGTTTATTGGTGAAAATTAAAGCTTATATGTTGAGGGCAACATAGTGACATGGATAGAGGAATGGCTTAGAAACAGGAAGCAGCACAGGAATAAACAGGTCCTGTTTGTCAGGCTGGCAGGATGTCCCAAATGGTGTGTCACGGAGCGTTAGTACCAGGTCTCAACTCTTCCCAAATAAATGATTTATATGAATGGTCTTAAGAATGTAAGAACAGGAGGAGGCCATTCAGCCTCTCTAACCAGTTCTGTCATTAAAGACAGCTCTTACGGTTTAATTTGATTTAACTTTCTGAAGTGGTTTCGTACAACTGTGTGACAGGCTATGAGATTTCACAGGATGGTCAAAATCAGTAACAATGCTCTCTGGGTGGGACACAGGTAGAATAGACCATGCAAGATTTGCAAACTAAATCAGTTTTTTTCCATGAGAATCCATAATTTTGCAACCATCACGAGTGCACATTTATTCAATTAAACAAACTGAATTCTGACCATTTCCCCCACTGTGAAAATAATGTCTTGGAGAATGAGGCCAAATAGTCCTGCCAGCAATACAGTAATATTGTGAGTGTGATATCAATTTCCCATTGAACATATAATTAGATACGCTTACAGAACATCAATGGGGAATTTAAACCTGTGATTCTCGAGATTATTTGAGTTTAGTTTCAACACAGCTACTCAACAGTACAAGTTCTATTAAGGTACAAGAGATGACTGGTACAATATCATGTTCTGAATTTGGAGAATGCTCTTGTCAATTGATGTACACCTCTCCTCAACCGACGATAATTAATAAGCCTGAAAGTGACTGCCTTAATGTGTTTGTCTGGTAAACTGGAACAATTATGAATGGTGATGTAATGGGATTGCTTCATTAAAGTTGACTTTGGATATAAACATGGGGTCATTTGGAAATTTCATGCAGCACAAGGGGTGTGTCCCTGTTCCACCATTTCTGTCTGAGATGCATGCTCCATTAACTGGTCCCATCTTTGCCATTTACTACCCAGTCTTTGCAGCCATCGCTGTTCCAGGTATGTCATTATCGTTATTCGGTTCTTTGCACACTAACATTGCTCTCAATAAAGTATTGCAGGAAGGCATCAAATGTGCAAGTCTTTTTAAGGTTATATCTTTGCTGGTAAAATATTTAAGTGCACTGTTTTCAACTGTCCAAGTCACTGCTTCAGATGTTGAGCATCTAACAAAGGGAGGTATGCATTGCACAAGCCATTGCTCAAAGTCATGCTGTTCTATGAAAGGTATTGTGATAGATTATTTTACGAAAAAAATCTCATGACCCTGGAGATACAGGTCAACAATTGTTTATTGAGCCAATGCTGGGACAGTGTTTCTGGTGAAGGGCTTTTGCCCGAAACATTGATTCTCCAGCTCCTCAGATGCTGCCTGACCTGCTGTGCTTTTCCAGCACCACACTCTGGACTCTGATTTCCAGCACCTGCAGTCCTCACTTTCGCCTTTACCATCTGTTTGTCTAATCACTCAAATTGCCTGAGTCACCTTGAAACCTCCTTGCACCTACCTGAAAATTCACAGTCCCGCACAATTTTGGGTTACCAGCAAACTTGGAAATGTTGAGTATGGTTTCCTCTCCAAGTCACTTACATATATCATTAATTTAACTTTTGCAGTAACCCACTACTGACTGACTACCAGTTCAGAAAAGTCCCCTCTATTCCAACCTCCTTTTTTTTGTCTGTCATCTGATTCTCGATCTGTATTCCTCCCTATTCCAGATGCTTTAATTTTGTGAACTAACCTCTTATGAATAGCCTCATCAAAACCTTATCTGGTGCTGTCTCACACATTGATAATGCCAAAGATAATGATCAAGGTTATCCTCATTGTGATGTTTGAGCACAGTAACCAACAACTTTGGACTCAGCGTTCCTATTCCTATTACCCTCATAGGCAGATGCAACTGTGAAACCAAACTAGTGAGGATGACTGAATGGTAAGGTGAATTGGCCATGCTAACTTGCCCATAGTATTCATGGATATGTAGGTTAGGTGCATTAGTCAGGGATAAATGTAGAGTTCTAGGGTAGGGAAATGGGTATCTGTGCATTACTCTTCGGAGGATCAATGTGGACTTGGGCCGAATGCCCTGTTTCCACACTGCAGGGATTCTATAAGTCAATCCTTCCTACTTTGTGGCTCTATCAGAGTTCTTTTGGAAAGTAGATTATGCAATAAATGAAGGGGAATCCCTGGATGCATTGTCTTTCAATTTCCAAATGACATATTATAAGGTGCCACATTAAATGTCCTTCTGAAAAATAAAAGTTTATGTGCAGAGGGCCACAGGTTGACATGGATAGGAGTGTGGCTGAGAAACAGGAAGGAGAGAGTTGGATTAAACAGGTCCTTTTGTTGGTTGTTACCATGTCATGTGCTGTGTGTCACAGGGGTCAGTGTTGGGGCTCAAATCTTTCCTACTTGTACAAGTGATTTGGATGTATGGACACAGGAGCAGGAAAAGGCCATTCAGCCTCTGAAGCCTGTTCTGCTACTCAATGAAATGGCTGATCTGTGGCCGCACTCCAAAGATGAAGGAGCTAAATTTACTGATAACAGAAAGATAGGTAGAAAAGTGAGCAGCCTACAAAGGAATATCGATCGGTCAAGTGAATTATTAGTGATCTGGCAAATGGAGTACGAGAAGGGATGAAAGTGTCAATGTCGTCAGGAAGAATAAAAAATAAGCATATTATCAAAATGGTGAGAGTTTTCAGAACTTTGAGATGTGGAGAGATGTGGGTATCCTTGTGAGTGAATCACAGAAAGTTTGTATGCAGGTACACTGCATACTCAGGACAGTTAATAGAATGTTATGTTTTATTGTGAGGGGAGTTGAATACAAGAGTAAGAAGGTTACTCTTCAGTGATACAGGGCATCGGTGAGGCTGGATCTAATGTACTTTATACAGTACTGTTCACTGTACTTATGGATGAATGCTAATGCTTTGGAAGACGTACAGAGACTGTTTACTAAACTAATGCCTGAAATGAGTGGATTTTTTTATGAAGAAAGGCTTGTGAGGTTAAGCCTGTATCTTTTGGAGTTTGGAAAGTCAGAGGTGACTTAATCGAAACATATAAGACCCTGAGCAGAACTGACCAAGTTGGTTTTTGAATGGTTGCTTCCACTTATTTCAGAATAAATTTCTGATGCCATTGTTGTGGTAGATTATTTTGCTAAGCAATCTCAGTACCCTCGAAGTATAGGTTAACAATCAGTTATTGAGCTAACGTTGAGTCTACACCAGAAAAGATTCCAAGCTAACACTCTAACTGAAAGAGATTTCATCAGATATTTATACATTTTAAATCATGTAGACAGTACTCAAATTACACCAAAAGTGACAAGCAACTTATTACTCCAGTTTGCTACTCCCTATCTTCCCATGTGTTAGTGTATATCCTTTCCAAAAGTAAAAACAATGTCTGCAGATGCTGGAAACCAGATTCTGGATCAGTGGTGCTGGAAGAGCACAGCAATTCAGGCAGCTTCCGAGGAACAGTAAAATTGCATTTCGGGCAAAAGCCCTTCATCAGGAATAAAGGCGGAGAGCCTGTCGCGTGGAGAGATCAGCTAGAGGAGGGTGGGGTTGGGGAGAAAGTAGCATAGAGTACAATAGGTGAGTGGGGGAGGGGATGAAGGTGATAGGTCAGGGAGGAGGGTGGAGTGGATAGGTGGAAAAGAAGATAGGCAGGTAGAGCAAGTCATGGGGACAGTGCTAAGCTGGAAGTTTGGAACAAGGGTGAGGTGGGGGAAGGGGAAATGAGGAAACTGTTGAAGTCCACATCGATGCCCTAGGGTTGAAGTGTTCCGAGGCAGAAGATGAAGCGTTCTTCCTCCAGGCGCCTGGTGGTGAGGGAGCGTTGGTGAAGGAGGCCCAGGACCTCCATGTCCTCGGCAGAGTGGGAGGGGGAGTTGAAATGTTGGGCCACAGGGCGGTGTGGTTGATTGGTGCGAGTGTCTCGGAGATGTTCCCTAAAGCGCTCTGCTAGGAGGCGTCCAGTCTCCCCAATGTAGAGGAGACCGCATCGGGAGCAACGGATACAATAAATGATATTAGTGGATGTGCAGGTAAAACTTTGATGGATGTGGAAGGCTCCTTTAGGGCCTTGGATGGAGGTGAGGGAGGAGGTGTGGGCGTAGGTTTTGCAGTTCCTGCGGTGGCAGGGGCAGGTGCCAGGATGGGAGGATGGGTTGTAGGGGGCGTGGACCTGACCAGGTAGTCACGGAGGGAACAGTCTTTGCAGAAGGCGGAAAGGGGTGGGGAGGGAAATATATCCCTGTTGGTGGGGTCTTTTTGGATGTGGCGGAAATGTCGGCAGATGATTTGGTTTATGCGAAGGTTGGTAGGGTGGAAGGTGAGCACCAGGGCGTTCTGTCCTTGTTATGGTTGGAGGGGTGGGGTCTGAGGGCAGAGATGCGGGATGTGGATGAGATGTGTTGGAGGGCAACTTTAACCACATGGGAAGGGAAATTGTGGTTTCTAAAGAAGGAGGCCATCTGGTGTGGTCCTCCTGGGAGCAGATACGGGAATTGGGAATATGGGATTTCATTTTTGCAAGAGGTAGGGTGGGAAGAGGCATAATCCAGGTAGCTGTGGGAATCGGTGGGTTTGTAAAATATGTCAGTGTCAAGTCGGTCATCATTACTGGAGATGGAGAGGTCCAGGAAGGGGAGGGAGGTGTCAGAGATGGTCCAGGTAAGTTTAAGGTCAGGGTGGAATGTGTTGGTGAAGTTGATGAACTGCTCAACCTCCTCGCGGGAGCATGAGGTGGTGCCAATGCAGTCATCAATGTAGCGGAGGAAGAGGTGGGGAGTGGTGCCAGTGTAATTATGGAAGATCAACTGTTCTACGTAGCCAACAAAGAGACAGGCATAGCTGGGGCCCATACGTGTGCCCATGGCTACCCCTTTGGTCTGGAGGAAGTGGGAGGATTCGAAGGAGAAATTGTTAAGGATGAGGACCAGTTCGGCCAAACGAAATGGAAATGCCGGTGGAAGGGTACTGTTGGGGACGTCAGGAGAGGAAAAAAACGGAGGGCTTGGAGGCCCTGGTCATGGCGGATGGAGGTGTAGAGTGATTGGATATCCATGGTGAAGATGAGGCGGGGGCTGGGGAAACGGAAGTCTTGAAGGAGGTGGAGGGCGTGGGTGGTGTCTCGAACATTTGTGGGGAGTTCCTGGACTAGGGGGGATAGGACAGTGTCAAGGTAGGTAGAGATGAGTTCAGTGGGGCAGGAGCATGCTGAGATAATGGGTTGGCCAGGGTGGTCAGGCTTGTGGATCTTGGGAAGGAGGTAGAACCGGGCAGTGCGGGGTTCCCAGACTATGAGGTTGGAAGCTGTGGGTGGGAGATCTCCTGAGGTGATGAGGTTCTGTATAGTCTGGGAGATGATGGTTTGGTGTTGGGGGGGTTCATGGTCGAGGGGGCGGTAGGAAGAGGTGTCCTTAAGTTGGCGTTTGGCTTCAGTGGTGTAGAGGTCAGTGTGCCAGACTACCACTGCACCCCCTTTATCTGCTGGCTTGATGGTGAGGTTGGGATTGGAGCAGAGGGATTGGAGGGCTGCGCGTTGTGAGGATGAGAGGTGGGAGGGGGGGTAGACAGGTTGAGGCGGTTAATGTCCCGGCGGCAGTTGGAAATGAAGAGGTCGAGGGCAGGTAATAGACCAGCGCGGGGTGTCCAGGTGGATGCAGTGTGTTTGAGGTGGGCGAAGGGGTCCTCGGAAGGTGGGCGGGATTCCTGATTGTGAAAGTAAACTCGGAGGAAGAAGTATTCAATGTCATGGCTTGTATTAAATTCATTGATGCGTGGACGGAGGGGGATGAAGGTGAGTCCTTTGCTGAGGACTGATCGTTCGTCCTCAGTGAGGGGAAAGTCTGGAGGGATGGTACTAAATCCCACTTCTCAGTGTATTAGGGGTCAACTTCAAATTCCCTTTTCAAACGAGGCCTCAGGGTTAATGCTGGCTCAGCAATGTTGCATTTTTACAGAAACTCTGCCTGTCTGCTGAATCGGCATCAGAGAGTGTTTATCCCCTTTGACTAACTTTTATTTATTCAGCTGACTTCTGTGAATAAGAATAAATGAAACTGAATCTGAAAAGTATCAGAGAAGTATTTATTATTCTAGTCCCACTTAAAGGAACAATTGTCCCAGGTTTCTTATACAGGAATAGAGTCATTTCACAAGATTTTACTTAATTCATCATTATTTTAAGATACTGCATTAAGTATCTGTTCATTATAACCTCCCTAGTCTAAGACAGTACTGCCTCAGAAATATATTATCTGCGAGTCATGCATTTGGATTTGTGCATTTATGTTCCTGCAGCGAACCTTATAGCGATTGTGATCCTGTCCCGAAGAAGGTGTGGTTTATCCAGCTGTATCACTCGGTACCTGCTGTCCATGGCAGTGACAGATCTGCTTGTGGTCATCATTGCAGTGATTTTGCATCGGATTCGTGGCATTTATTTCCCAGTTAGCTTTCTAACAACCACTCCAGGCTGCAGTGCCAGCGCTGCTCTCAATTATGCAGCCAGAGACAGTTCTGTTTGGTTAACGGTCGCTTTCACCTTTGATCGATGTGTGGCCATTTGCTGCCAGAAGCTGAAAGTTAAATATTGCACGGAGAAAACAGCAGCTGTGGTGATAGCAACAGTTTGTTCTCTGAGCTGCATGAGACACATCCCCACTTACTTCATATATGAACCAGTCTATGTAATAGACAACGTGCCGTGGTTTTGCAGCATCAAGTTGTCATTTTATGCATCACCTGGCTGGGCAGCATTTGATTGGATGGATCGTATTCTAACCCCATGTGTCCCTTTTATTCTGATCCTTTTGCTCAATACGCTGACTATCAGACATGTTCTAGTGGCTAGTAAAGCACGCAAGAGACTCCAACCCAACTGCAACGGAGCGAATCAGAGAGACCCAGAGATGGAGAACCGGAAGAAATCCATGATCTTTCTATTGTCTATATCAGGCAGCTTTGTTGCTTTGTGGATGGCCTACGTCATAAACATGTTTTATGTGCGATTTACAAAGGGCAGTTATTTTGAAGCTTCCAATATTACTGATCCACGATTCATTCTGCAGGAAAGTGGATACATGTTGCAACTTTTTAGTTGTTGCACCAACACGTGCATTTACGCAGCAACACAAAGTAAATTCAGGAAAGAATTAAATAATGCAGTGAAGTACCCATTTAAACTCATTTGCAAATTCTGGGAATAACTGAGCTCATTTATTAAAACAAACAGAAGAGAGTTCACACTTTGCTTATTCCATCTGTTATGTCTTATTGGGTTTTTTTCTGTCTCGTGACTGGCCCTCATTAATTTATTCAATTTTTTCATGTCCTCCCTCATATTAACTCCACCCCTCACTGCCAACAGATTCCGTGCACGTTTCAGGCAGCTCTGCTTCGATTCTGGAATCGTGTTTTGAATTGAAGAGAAGGAGAAGCAAAGGAAGCTAGTAATGGGAGGAGGTTGCTGGCTTCCTTACTGAGATATTTGCATCGTCAACAGCCACGGGTGAAGTGACGGAAGACTGGAGGTTGGCTAATGTAGTGCCATGGTTTAAGAAAGGCTGTAAGGAAAAGCCGGGGTCCACAGACTAGTGAGCCTTATGTCAGTAGTGGGAGAGTTGTTGGGTGGACTCTGAGGGACAGAATTGACCTGCATATGGAAAGGCAAGGGCTGATTCGGGATAGTCAACATGGGAAATCGTGTCTTACTAACTTGATTGACTTTTTAAAGAGTTGACAAAGGAAGTTAATGAAGGCGGGGCAGTAGAAATTGTCTATATGGACTTCAGCAAAGCGTTCAACAAGGTTGCACAGAGTAGACTGGTTAGTTCGGTTTGATCTCATGATGTCCAGGAGGAGCTAGATGCAAAATTGGCTGGAAGGTAGAAGACAGAGGGTGGTGTTGGAGGGTTGGTTTTTGGAGGCCTGTGACCAGTGATATTCCACAGGGATCGATGCTGAGTCCACTGCTTTTTGGCATTTGTACAAATGAATATGGTTTGTAAGTTTGCAGATGACACCAAAACATTGGTGTTGTGGACAGTGAATAAGATTATCTCAGAGTACAATGGGACAGTGATCAGATGGGCTGAGGAGTGCCAGATGGAGTTTAATTTAGATACATGTGAGGTGTTGCATTTTTGGTAAGGTAAATCAGGGTAGGACTGACACAGTGAATGATAGAGCCCTGGGGAGCATTGTTGAACAGAGAGACCGAGGTGTGAAGGTGCATAGATTCTTGAAAGTGGAGTCACAGGGTGGTGAAGACGGCATTTGGAATGCTTGCCTTCATTCATTCGAACATTGAGTGTAGGAGTTGGGATGCGATTGGTGAGGCCACTTTGTGCATACTGCATACAATCCTGGTCACCCTTCTACAGGAAGGATGTTGTTAAACTTGACAGGGTGAAGAAAAGATTTACCTTATTATTAAAAGGTTCTATTATTTCTGGCCTCCAATGTCATTCCAGGCAATGCATTCCAGATACCCACGAACCTCTGAGTGAAGATGCTTTTTCTCAAATCTCCTGCCCCTTAACCCCTCTCAACTGACCCCTCATTTGACCGCACAACCAAGAGGGACATCTACTCTCTATTCATTCTGTCCATGTTCCTCATAAGTGTACACCTCAATCATGTTCCCCCACCCCAACTCCCCCCCCCCCCCTCCCAAGTCTTCTCTGCTCTCCATAAAACAATCCAAGCCTATCGAATCTCTTCTTATAGAGTCATAGAGTCATACAGATGTACAGAATGAAAACAGACCCTTTGGTCCAACCCGTCCATGCCAACCAGAGATCTCAACCCAATCTAGTCCCACCTGCCAGCACCCGGCCCATATCCCTCCAAACCCTTCCTATTCATATACCCATCCAAATGCCTCTTAAATGTTGCAATTGTACCAGCCTCCACCACATCCTCTGGCATATATGTACCACCCTCTGCGTGAAAAAATTGCCCCTTAAATCTCTTTTATATCTTTCCCTTCTCACACTAAACCTATGCCCTCTAGTTCTGGTCTCCCCAGGGAAAAGACTTTGTCTATTTATCCTATCCATGCCCCTCATAATTTTGTAAACCTCTGTAAGATCTCCCCTCAGCCTCCGATGCTCCAGGGAAAACAGCACCAGCCTGTTCAGCCTCTCCCTGTAGCTCAGATCCTCCAACCCTGGCAACATCCTTGTACATCTTTTCTGAACCCTTTCAAGTTTCACAACATCTTTCCGATAGGAAGGATACCAGAATTGTATGCAATATTCCAACAGTGGCCTAACCAATGTCCTGTAAAGCTGCAACATGACCTCCCAACTCCTGTACTCAATACTCTGAACAATAAAGGAAAGCATATCAAACGCCTTCTTCACTATCCTATCTACCTGCGACTCCACTTTCAAGGAGCTATGAACCTGCACTCCAAGGTCTTTTTGTTCAGCAACACTCCCTAGGACCTTACCATTAAGTGTATAAGTCCTGCTAAGATTTGCTTTCCCAAAATGCAGCACCTCACATTTATTGAATTAAACTCCATCTGCCACTTCTCAGCCCATTGGCCCATCTGGTCAAGATCCTGTTGTAATCTGAGGTAACCCTCTTCGCTGTCCACTACACCTCCAATTTTGGTGTCATCTGCAAACTTACTAACTATACCACTTATGCTCGCATCCAAATTGTTATGTAAATTACAAAAAGTAGAGGGCTCCACTGATCACAGGCCTCCAGTCTGAAAAACAGTCCTCCACCACCACCCTCTGTCTTCTAACTTCAAGTCAGTTCTGTATCCAAATGGCTAGTTCTCCCTGTATTCCGTGAGATCTAACCTTGCTAATCAGTCTCCCATGGGGAACCTTGTTGAACGCCTTACTGAAATCCATATAGATCACGTTTACTGCTCTGCCCTCATCAATCTTCTTTGTTACTTCTTCAAAAAACTCAATCAAGTTTGTGAGACATGATTTCCCACGCACAAAGCCATGTTGACTATCCTGAATCAGTCCTTGCCTTTCCAAATACATGTACATCCTGTCCCTCAGGATTCCCTCCAACAACTTGCCCACCACCAAGGTCAGGCTCACTGGTCTATAGTTTCCTGGCTTGTCTTTACCGCCCTTCTTAAACAGTGGCACCACGTTTGCCAACCTCCAGTCTTCCGGCACCTCACCTGTGACTATCGATGATAAAAATATCTCAGCAAGAGGCCCAACAATCACTTCTCTAGCTTCCCACGGAGTTCTCAGATACACCTGACCAGGTCCCGGGGATTTATCTACTTTTAACCGTTTCAAGACATTCAGCACTTCCTCCTCTGTAATCTGGACATTTTGCAAGATGTCACCATCTATTTACCTACAGTCTATATCTGATGCAAAATATTCATTTAGCATCTCCCCCATTTTCTGGGGCTCCACACAAAGGCTGCCTTGCTGATCTTTGAGGGGCCCTATTCTTTCCCTAGTTACCCTTTTCTCCTTAATATATTTGTAAAAACCCTTTGGATTCTCCTTAATCCTATTTGGCAAAGCTATCTCATGTCCCCGTTTTGCCCTCCTGATTTCCCTCTTAAGTATACTCCTACTGCCTTTATACTCTTCTAAAGATTCACTTGATCTATCCTGTCTATACCTGACATATGCTTCCTTCTTTTTCTTAACCAAACCCTCAATTTCTTTAGTCATCCAGCATTCCCTATACCTACCAGCCTTCCCTTTCACCCTCACAGGAATATACTTTCTCTGGATTCTCGTTATCTCATTTCTGAAGGCTTTGCATTTTCCAGCCGTCCCTTTACCTGCGAACATCTGCCTCCAATCAGCTTTCAAAAGTTCTTGCCTAATACTGTCAAAATTGGCCTTTCTCCAATTTAGAACTTCAACTTTTAGATTTGGTCTATCCTTTTCCATCACTATTTTCAAACAAATAGAATCATGGTCGCTGGCCCCAAAGTGCTCCCCCACTGACACCTCAGTCACCTGCCCTGCCTTATTTCCCAAGAATAGGTCAAGTTTTGCACCTTCTCTAGTAGGTACAGCCACATACTGACTCAGAAAATTGTCTTGTTCACATTTAAGAAATTCCTCTCCATCTAAACCTTTAACACTATGGCAGTCCCAGTTGATGTTTGGAAAGTTAAAATCCCCTACCATAACTACCCTATTGTTCTTACAGATAGCTGAGATCTCCTTACAAGTTTGTTTCTCAATTTCCCTCTGAATATTAGGGGGTCTATAATACAATCCCAATAAGGTGATCATCCCTTTCTTATTTCTCAGTTCCACCCAAATAACTTCCCTGGATGTATTTCCGGGAATATCCTCCCTCAGCACAGCTGTAATGCTATCCCTTATCAAAAATGCCAATCCCCCTCCTCTCTTGCCTCCCTTTCTATCCTTCCTGTAGCATTTGTATCCTGGAACATTAAGCTGCCAGTCCTGCCAATCCCTGAGCCATGTTTCCATAATTGCTCTGATATCCCAGTCCCAAGTTCCTAATCATGCCCTGAGTTCATCTGCCTTCCCTGTTAGGCCGCTTGCATTGAAATAAATGCAGTTTAATTTATTAGTCCTACCTTGTCCCTGCCTGCCCTGACTGTTTGACTCACTTCTGTTCTCAGCTGTACCTGTCTCAGATCGATCTCTTTCCTCACTATCTCCCTGGGTCCCACCCCTCCTACCTTACTAGTTTAAATCCTCCCAAGCAGTTCTAGCAAATTTCCCTGCCAGTATATTAGTCCCCTTCTAATTTAGGTGCAATCCGTCCTTCTTGTACAGGTCTCTTCTACCCCAAAAGAGATTCCAGCGATCCAAAAATGTGAATCCTTCTCCCATACACCAGCTCCTCAGCCATCCATTCATCTGCTCTATCCTCCTATTCCTGCCCTCACTAGCTCGTAGCACTGGGGGTAATCCAGATATTACTACCCTTGAGGACCTCCTTTTTAAATTTCTGCCTAACTCTCTGTAATCTCCCTTCAGAGTCTCAACCTTTTCCCTTCCAATATCATTGTTTCCAATGTGGACAATGACCTCCTGCTGGCCCCTCTCCCCCGTGAGAACATCCTGCACCGTCTCTGAGACATCCTTGATCCTGGCACCAGGGAAACAACACACCATTCTGCTTTTTCTCTGCTGGCCACAGAAACATCTGTCTGTACCTCTGAGTACAGAATCCCCTAACACAATTGCTTTCTTGGAAGCTGATGTACCCCTCGTTGCATTAAAGCCAGTCTCATTACCAGAAACTTGGCTGTTCGTGCTATATTCCCCTGAGAATCCATCACGCCCTACATTTTCCAAACCAGCATACCTGTTTGAAATGGGTATATCCACAAAAGACTCCTGCCCTAGGTGCCGACCTCTCTCACCCTTCCTGGAGTTAACCCATCTATGTGACTGTATCTGAGACTTCCCCCCTTCCTATAACTGCCATCCATCACATACTGTTGCTGTTGCAAATTCCTCATCGCTTCTATCTGTCTCTCCAACCGATCCACTCGATCTGATAAGATTCGCGTCCAACAGCATTTATGGCAGATATAATCTGCAGTAACCCTTAAATTCTCTTTAAACTCCCACATCTGACAAGAAGTACATATCACTGCAAAGGCCATTTTTGCTCCTTCACAATCTACAGACCCAGAAAATAACACCGTCTTATTCCTCTACAAACACTGCCCCAGTTTAAATTAATAGCTATGGCTTATATTTTAAGTTTAATCAAGAGACTTATCTCCAAAAACATATAATCAAGAGAGAATCTACTATACTCACTACTGCAGCCTTTCTCTTGGACAGACTTAAAACAACAATTAACTTATCTGATTCTGTGCTGTGAACTTCGCCCAACAGTTCCTCCAAGATTAGTTGTGAATTTCACTGTTCATTAATTTTTCCAGATGTACTCCGATGTCCAGCGATACATGAATTCAAACAGCAAAGGCAGTAACTGTGCAGGTTTTGTCTCTCGCTCTCTCTCTCTCCTGCACTGTCCTCACCATGTGCCTCCTTTGTCTGCTCTTCTCCCTTTTAAACTGCTGTTGTTTTGACTTTTTTTTCCCAAAGTTCCAAAACACTGCAACAGCATATAAAAAAGTAATTGCTGCTCCTGGAATCTGAGGGAATCACCTCCAACACCTAAAATACCTCAAAAAAAGGAGCAGCTCTTACCCAGAAATTCTTCCCATCCTCCATCTTGGATTTCCCAGAATCAATGTCTCCATCCCAGGCAACATCATGGTGAACCTCCTCTGTACCCGCTCTAGTGCTATCACGTCCTTCCTGTAGTGAGGTGACCAGAACTGCTCACAGTACTCCAGCTGTGGCCTAACTAACACTCTGTTCAACTTCAGCATTACTTCCTCGCCCTTTATATGCCATGACTGATGAAAGCAAGTGTCCCATTTGCCTTCTTAACTATTGTATTAATGTGCTCTACTGACTTCAAGGATCTATAAGTAATTATCCCAAGGTCTCTCTGTTCCTCAAAGCCTTCCAGTCACCTGCCATTCATTAAATACTCCCTCACCCATGTTTCTTCTTCCAAAGTACATCACCTCACACTTATCAATGGAGAGTGAGCAGCACCAGGCATACCTGAAGATGAGGTGCCCACCTGTGAAGCCACCAAACAAGATTATTTCCATGTCAAACAGCACAAGCAGCAAGTAATAGATAGGGTTAATCAATCCCACAACTCATGGATCAGATCCAAGCCTTGCATTCCTGCCACATCCAGTCGTGAGTGATAGTGATCAATTAAACAACTCACTGGAGGAGGATGCTCCACAACTTTCCCCATCCTCAATGATGAAAGAGCCCAGCACATGAGTGCAAATGATAAGGCTGAAGCTTTCCATGAAATCTTCAGCTAGAAATGCCAAGTGGTTTATACATCTCGGTCTCCTCCAGGGCTCCTCAGTATCACAGATATCAGTCTTCAGCCAATTCGATTCATTCCATATCAAGAAACAATTGGAGACATTGGATATTGCAAAGGCAACGGGCCCGGAGAACATTCCGGCACTAGTGCTGAAGACTTGTACTCCAGAACTTGCTGATTCCCTGGCCAAGCTGTTCCGGTAAAGTTACAACACTGCTATCTACCCAACAAGATGGAAACTTGCCCAGGTATATCCTGTACAGAAAAACAGGATGAATCCGACCCGGCCAATTACCGCTACATCAGTCTACTCTCGATCATCAGTAAAGTGATGGAAGGTGGCATCAACAGTGCTAAAGGACCTCTCAGTTCCTGACCTCATTACAGCCTTGGTTCAAACATGGGCAAAAGAGCTGAATTCCAGAGATGAGTTGAGAGTGACAGCCCTTGACATCAAGGCTTCAGTTGACTGAATATGGCATCAAAGAGCCCTAGCAAAACTGGAATCAATGGGTATTGAGGACAAACTCTCCACTGGTTGGAGTCATATCTGGCACATAGAAAGATGGTTGTGGTTGTTGGAGGCCAGGCACCTCAGCTCCAGGGCATCTCTGCAGAAGTCCCTCAGGGTAGTGTCCTCAACCCAACCATCTTCACTGCTTCATCAATGACATTCCCTCCATCATAAGGTCAGATGTGGGGATTGCACAATGATTGCACAATGTTCAGCACCATTTGCGACTCCTCAGATACTGAAGCAGTCCATGTTCAAATGCACACAAATGCCAGATAATGGCCACCACCAATAAGATTAAGCTAACCACCATCCTTTGGCATTCAACATGTTATCATCACTGAATCTCCCACTATCAACATCCTTGGGGTTATCATTGAACAGGATCTGTACTGGATTCACCACATAAACCCAGTGGCTCCTCAAAGCTGTCCATCTAAAAGGCACAAGTCAGGAGTGGGATGGAACATTCCCCACTCACCTGGATGGGTGCAGCTCCAACAACACTCAAGAAGCTTGACACCATCCAGCAAAAAGCAGTCCACTTGATTAGCACCACATCCACAAGCATCCACTCCCTCCATCGCCAATGCTCCATACCAACAGTGTAGTATTTACAAAAATGCACTGCAGAAAATCTCCAAAGATCCTTAGACAGCACCTTCCAAACCCATGCCTACATCCATCAAGAACGACAAGGGCAGCAGATAATGGGAACACTACCATCTTCAAATTCCTCTCCATCCTGACTTGGAAATAAATCATCATTCCTACACTGTCGCTGGGTCAAAATGCTGGAATTCCTTCCCTAATAGCATTGTGGGTCAACCACAGCAGGTGGACTGCAATGGTTCAAGAAGGCAGCTCACCACCACCTTCGCAAGGGCAACTGGGGATGGGCAACAAATGCTGGCCAGTCAGTGACACCCACATCCCATAAATGAATGAAATAAATTAATACCATCTGCGACTGGTCTGTCCATCTGACCAATTCATCGATATCTTCCTGTAACCTGCAACCATCTTCTTCTTTATTAACCATGCTACCACTCTTGGTGTCATCGGTAAATTTGCTTACCATTCACCCCCCCATCTAATTTTCATTGATATTGTTTATGCATCTAACAAATAATAAGGGTGCAAGCACTAATCCTTGTGGTACCCTGCTGAACACCAGCCTCCGTCATTCAAACAACCTTCAACCGGTACCCTTTGTGCCCTAGTACTAAGTCAGCTTCTGATCCATCTCGCCAAGTTTCCATCAATTCCAAATGCTTTAACCTTCTCAACCAGTCACCCAAGTGGGAAGATGTCAAAAGCTTTGCTAAAATCCCAATGAATGTTTGGGGAGGCAATGGCCTAGTGCTATTACCAGTAGACTAACTATCAAGAGACCCAGGTCATGTTCTAGGTATCTAGGCTCGAATCCTGCTATAGCTGATGGTGGAATGTGAATTCAATGAATATCTGGAATTAAGTGTCTCATGGTGGCCGTGAATCCATTGCTGATTGTCCGAAAGACCCATCTGTTTTGTTAATGTCCTTCAGGGAGGGAAACTGTGATCCTTACCTGGTCTGGCCTACATGTGACTCCAGACCCACATCAATGTGGCTGACTCTCAACTGCCCTCTGGGCAATTAGGGATGGGCAATATATGCTTGCTTGCTGAGCCAGCAATGCCCTCATCCCACACATTTTATTATGTTTTCAAAATATCTCATAAATAAAGACATCTTCTTCCTCTGAAAAGGCCACATTGACTAATCCTAATTAACCCATGCCTTTCTAAGTCGATATTAATTTACTCCTTCAGAATTATCTCTAATGGTTTCCCTACCACTGACGTGAGACTCACTGTCCTGCCATTTCCTGTTTCATCTCTACTACACTTCTTAAAAAGTGGAACCACATTAGCCATACACCAGTCCTCTGGCACTTCCCCTGTGACCAGAGAGTAATGACAAATATTTGTAAGAGCCCTTGCAATTTCCTGCCTTGCCACCCACACCAGCCTGGGTTTTCAAGCTTGACAGAGCTTCCAGTACCTCCCCATTTCCCAGCTGTGCAAGTTCCTCGCAGCCCCTTTTCCTGAAGTCAGTCCCTATGTTCCCCTTTTCCAAGCTGAAAACCAAACAGAATAATTCATCCAACACCCTTCCAATATGCTGTGGCTTCTCACACAGGTTGCTCCTTGGTCCCTAATGGACCCCGTTCTTTCCATAGTTAACGTCTTCCCTTTAATATATCTGTAAAATATCTTAGGTTTCTCCCTAAAACTGTTTGCAAGTCCTTTCTCATGCCCGTTTTTTGCTCTTCAAATTGCTTTCTGAAGTTCTCTCTGACACATCCTGTATTCCTCTAAGTCACAGTTGAATCGCTCCCTTTAATCTTGCCTTTCTCTTTTTCCTTATTCAGTCCTGAATTGTCCTCGACATCCAATGTTCTCTGACCTTATTGCTCCTACATTTCCCTCTTAAGGGTACATGTGGGACCTATACTCTCCCCTTCTTCTTTTTGAATGATCCCCACCCCCACATTGCTCTGCTGTCGACTTAACCACCAGGAGCTGATCCCAGTCTATTTTGGCCAGATCTTGCTTTAGTAAAATCTGCCTTCCCCAAATCCAAAGCTGTTTTTCTGCAAGCCATCTTTTGCCTTGTCCAGAACGAATGTGAACCATACCGCATTATGGTCGCTATCACTAAAGTGTTCGCCAACTGCCACATCAAACATTTGTCTGGCTTCTCAGCACTGCACCATCCCTTGTCGGACCTTTTGCATGTTGGTACTTGGAACTCCCCTGGGTACATTTCAAAAAATCTGTGCCCCTAAACCCTTAACACTGTGACTACCCCAATTTCTGTTTAGTAAGCCATTCCCTTCTCAGCTTGTCATATTCATCACCAGTGCTGCCTCTCACTGTACCCTCATGTACTCCCCCAGTCTTGGTGATTCCTCCTGTCTGTTCTCGTTTCTGCAGAGTGTAGCTGATTTTGTTTTCTAACTGCGGTGTGGGGGTCCCTCTCCACCTGTCAGGATGTAGCTGTATCTGCAAGTAGTGCTTCTGCTTTTACAAAGTAGACTGGGTGGTTCAGTATCATGCTCATGTGCCCTTTGTCTGCCAGCAGGATTACAATGTTCCTGTCTTTCTTTTCTCCCTCTATGGCCTTTCTCTCTGACATGTTCAGGCTGTTCAATTCACGCCTTCAGTAAAGTGCTGTCTGTCTGATGACCTGTTGTGTTTCGCCTGGGAGCCCATTGGTTTTTAATGTGGATTTGAGTGCAACTGGGAAGTCCCTTTTGTTTTCTTATGCCTTCTATTCCCTTCTCCTGCAAATCGTAAATGAATAAATATTTAAATTCTCCCAGTTATGGTTAAAGTCAACCATCCATCCTATTTCCATCTCCACAGAAACTGCTGAAGTGGCTGAAGTTTCCATTTCTTTCTGTTTGAATGTCAGATTTTCAGCACCTGCAGTATTTTGGATTTGAATCACTTTGGATTAGTTCTCTCCCATTTTCCGATCCCTGTTTAAAGGAAAGGAAGAGATTTTAAAGAATAAGGTAACCGGTTCTGTCATTCTGTTTGTCGTGAAACTCAATTCCTCATTCCTATCAATTTGAAACACAAAGGGCCAAATGTTCTGAAAAGGAGCAATTTCATTTACATTCCCCCAAGGCCTTGTCTTTTATGATGAAAGGAGAGAGTTCTGCATTTTTGACAGCAGACTCCATTCAGAGCTCCTTCAATCTATTCTGACAGATGCAGCTTCTCATACCCAGAACTATTTGTGTACATCGCTTTGCAATCTTAATGCTTTAAGTCCAGCAGGACTTTTATTGTCCGATAGTTACTCCCTCCCTCCCTCCCTTCATATTTCTCCCCTGCCCTGTGTGATGCTTCCCATCTCTGATGTGAAATTTCATTGATTCTGGCAAAGATGCTCTCTGTACTGTGTTCATTGTCTGGGATTCGTGTCCATTTTAACAGAAAGAAATCTTGATTCCCTGACTGGGAACTGAACTGAGGCAGTGCCTGTAAAAGCACCGATCCATAATCACAAAGCCACGAGGGAATTGTCAGGAGTAGGCATACCGGGCCCTTGTTTCATAGCTGTCAGTTCCCCTGGACTGGGATTGAAATGCTCAGAGAGCTACTCTGATAACTGCAGTTAACCGATAAGTACGTGTGGTAAATGTGATGTTCGGGTCCTGGGAGGGTAGAATACCAGGTGAACAGGGTTCCAGGTGGGTAGGTTGTGAAATGGGAAGGGGGTAGGGTGCCATGTGGATAGCATGTCAGCAATTAAGCTGGAAAGAGGAGTTTGTAAGTGATGAGATTTTTAGGTTATGTCTAAGTGGTTGGGAAAAAAATTGTGTCCTATGGAGTCAGGAAGAATGGATATGGGTGAAGGAGCGGGAGACATGGTCGGGTCCAACGGTATGGGAAGGGAGGACTGTGTCCTGGGTGGTGAGGATGAGACTGTCCAAGCAGGTTTGCATAAGGGTAACGGTACCCCAGGTGGTGAAGTGGAGTCGGGTGGGTAAGGGGTGTGGTGGGATTGGGTCCACTGGCAGAAGAAGGTTGGTGCAGATCCTAGTGGGAAAGGGAAGTTTTGGTTGTGAAGGGGCTGAAAGGGATTCAGGCCAACGGCGGGGGAAGGGGGAGAGAAATGGAACTTGAGACCCAGGTAACAGTGTGTCAGGGTCTGAGGGAGCAAAGTCTCTGGTGGACATGTCATTGGAGATGTGTGATGATACTTCCCACCCACCCAGCCATACCCTAAAAATTCATCACTTCCATACTTAGGCACATTGACCAGTCTAGCTTTTCCTGAGTTAGTGCCTAATTTCATCAGAACCCTCCCAATCTCAAATTTAAGTGGAGACTTTTGCAGGGTTGTAGATGTAGAGGAACGACACAGAGGAATCTTCAATTTTCCAGGGATGTCCTTAAGCAGGGTCCCTGTGTGCAAATCCAATCTCTGCTTGGGATTCTGTCTGGCCTCAGAGAATCTGGAGCATTAAATGTGCTCATTCTAAATTGATTGGCGAATTGGAGGATGAAGGGAGCAGCGTTAGGGTGGGAACTGACCACACAGATCTTGTTGTAACATACCTGCAGAAAATGCTGGAAATATACAGTGAGTAATGGACCCACTTCAATGTGGACTCACTGCTATTGGTCCCCAGGAACTTGCTATTCTAATTCCGTGATTCTCTGAAGTAATTTTTAATCCAGGTTAGAATTAATGAAGCCAGAGCTGCAAACATGTGTCACGTTCACATCCGATGAAATAATAACAGAAACAGAGATTGCTGGGGAAACTCAGCAAGTCTGGCAGCATCTGTGGAGACAAACCAGATTACTGGTCCAGAGTTTACCATGCTTTAGTGGGCGGCACAGTGGCACAGTGGCTAGCACTGTTGCCTCACAGCGCCAGAGACCCGGGTTCAATTCCCGCCTCAAGCGACTGACTGTGTGGAGTTTGCACGTTCTCCCCGTGTCTGCGTGGGTTTCCTCCGGGTGCTCCGGTTTCCTCCCACAGTCCAAAAATGTGCAGGTCACGTGAATTGGCCAAGTTAGGTGAATTGGCCATGCTAAATTGTTAGGTGAAGGGGTAAATGTAGGGGAATGGGTCTGGGTGGGTTGCGCTTCGGCGGGTCGGTGTGGACTTGTTGGGCCGAAGGGCCTGTTTCCACACTGTAAGTAATCTAATATAAACTCTGCTTTCTCCCCACTGGGTTTCTCCTGCAATTTCTGTCTTTGTTTCCGATTTCCACCATCTGCGGTTCTTTGCTTTCTGTCAATGAAAGAGAGACAGGTCTCACTCAACAGCCACTAAACATGATGAGGAGAAATTTCTTCCCTGAGAGAGCAATTCTGCAGCCACAGAAAGTGGTTGAGGCCAAGACTTGAACGTTTTCAAGAAGGACTGCGATAAACATGATATGGGTAAAGCTATCAATAGGTACGGGGAGAAAGCAGGTCCAGACTATTGATTTGGATAATCAGCTCAGATCATATTGAATGAGCTGAACAGGCTTCATGCATCGAATGAAGCAAAGCAGCAGGAGAAAGATTCAGTTAGAGTAGGTGACATTACCAGAGGAATGCAGAGGTGGAGAGTTACAGTGTCCTGGAGTAGACCTCACACTGAATACCTCACTCTGACCACTGAAAGTCAGTAGCTTGTGGTAGGGCATTCCAGTTTGCCTTCTCACTGTAACCTTGAAGTCAGTAGGCTGTATGCCTCTGAGACTAATATTTATCACCCATCAATTTATACTCCCCACACTCATCTCCAAAGGGGATTATTTTCACTTGTGAGGCCTGGACATCGTAAGCTGGCCAGTATTTTTATTGCTCATCCCTAGTTGCCTTTGAGAAGTGGAATAGAGGCAGGCTTCACTCAAAATCCACTCACTGTGATGAGAAGTGTCTTCGTCTAGACAGAGCAATTCACGGCCACAGAAAGTAGTTGAAGCTTGAAGTACAGGATATTGTGGAATCACCAGAACATCAGTGCTGGGATATCAGTGGACACTCTACTCTGTGTAAACATGAGGTCAGTCAAGACTGCGGACAGGCCTTAACATCCAGAAAGTCACGTTCCTGATCACCTCTGTCCTCACTGACCTACATTCTCACCCACTCAAGTAATGTCTTTATTGTAAAATTTGCCCTTTTACTTTCAATCCCTCCATGGCCTCCCCCCCCCACCGTCTCTGTAATGTCCTCAATCCCATTGACATCTGATAACTCGGCACTGCTCACATTGCGGTGTCTTGTGGATTCCCAATCAAATTGCGCCTCCACTGATGACCATCTTTTCTGTTGCTGAGGTCCTGAGTGATGGAATTCCTTGCCAGCATTCCTCTCTTTCTCTCTAATCTAAAACATTGCTCACTGTCACATCTTGGTATAAAAGGCACCTTGAGTTGTTGCATTACACTAAAAGAGTTGCAAAAATGTTTTTGTGGGGTATATGTGGGTTATAGTTAAAGGATAACAGTTAAGACTGGGATGAGGAGAAATTTCTGCACCCAGAGAGTAGTGCACCTGTGGGATTCTCTGCCGCATTTAGGTCAAAGCACTGAATGGTTTCAAGAAGGAGACAGATATTGTTTTTAGTATGAAAGAGATGTCAGTATATGGGGCAGAAGTGGGGACAGGCTACTGGGTTGGATGAAAAACCAAGATCATATTGAATGGTGGAGCAGGCTGAAAGTGTCACATCGCCTATTCCTATTTCCTCTCGGTCAATCGCCCCTGTCTGGGCCCCTCATAACCTTCTGCACCTCAACCATTTCCCCACTCAACCGTCTCTGTTTGAAAGAAAATGACCCAGAACCATCTTGCCTCTTTTCATACTGAAACTGCTGCGTACCTAGCAGCATCCTGGTGAACTTCCTCGACACCCATTCCACAGCAACCACGTCTTTTCAATCCGGAGGTCACTGGAACTGCATACATTGCTCCAGCTGTGGCCTAACTAAAGTTTGTATGCTCCAAAATAACCTCACTGCTCTGATAGTCCAAGTGGGAGAAAGTGAGGACTGCAGATGCTGGAGATCAGAGCTGAAAAATGTGTTGCTGGAAAAGCCCAGCAGGTTCAGGCAGCATCCAAGGAGCAGGAGAATCGACGTTTCGGGCATCATTCCTGAAGAAGGGCTTATGCCCGAAACGTCGATTCTCCTGCTCCTTGGATGCTGCCTGCCCCACTGTGCTTTTCCAGCAACACATTTTTCAGCGCTGGTAGTCCAAGTGTCATGGCATGTCTTCTTAATGCTCCTATTAATATGCCCTACCACCTACAAGGATCTGTAGATACAGCTTCTCTGTCTCACTGGACTTCACAGTGTTCTGTCATGTACTTAGTACTCCCACGTCTTCCAAAACGTATTCACCTCAGACTTCACAGAGTTGAATTCCATCTGCCACTAATCTGCCCAGCTGGGACGAGTAGCTGGGTAAATCAGGAAAATCCTGATACCTTTTTACCCAGCACCTGCAAAACCCATCGCTTCTCAATTTCTTTTTTTTTGTATTTTCTGCTCCTGCTCCTGCTTCCCAAGATTGGATCGATGATCTGCATGTGTTTGCATCAAGCGGCTCTTTGACCTGGGAGCTGGACGCCAAAGAAAGCTGGAGGTCAGACAAGGACAGAAGCAGAAAGAGATGTGATTATGAACGTGTTTAGAATTTCGCCAGCATCCATTGTTCTGAGGGAGGTATAAACTGCCAGAAGTTGTCTTGCAAGATTCATGGGAGCTCCAGTGATTTGGTTTTTGGTGGGTTTTTAAAATACAACATTGCACATAGGCACTTTGTTGGACAATTCCTAGCACCAATTGGCATTGGCTGAACAAGCTGTTTGTGTTGTAATGATATCTGCATTTTGCAGGGGAAATTTGTGGTTGGTGAGATTGATCTGGAATTAAATGTGGCAAAGAGATGGTGATGATAAGCCAATTGCTAGTCTTGCAGCAGCTTCTGAAATCCCTTGGACATTACAAAATGTTTAATGTACTGTCATAACTCACAAACAACAGGAGAGCAAAGGCACAGCTCTCTTCAAACACTGAAATTCGGTGGATATTAACTTTGCTAAAGATGACTCCCATCACCTATACAGGAGGACTCACTAAAATAATTGAAGATATTACAAAAAAAAATTGTTTTCTGAGAGCAGAGATGGTCAAACTATGTCCCAGTGTTTAGATGTGAGCCTTGAGAATGGGCTATCAGGCCCACATATAAACAGCACCATGACCCTTTATTCCCGATTTGAAATAATCCACTATTGGTGGCTATGCCTTGAGCTTTCTGGTCCCTAAATTTTCTCTCGAAACCTTTCAACTTCACTTTCCACCCTTTGAAAGATCCTTATAACCTCTCATGTCAAGCTTTCCTTCACCTGAACGACTATGTCCTTATGAGCCTGTCAAACTCCTTGGGATATTATACAGTGTTAGAAACTCGACGTAATTATAAATTATTTTTATAGGTGTGCCTTTGCTCACCTGTCATTTTTATAGTTCAGTCAGTTCTGATCACTCACTGAATAAGTGAGCTCGTGTGAATGTAACCCAGAGAGACAGCTTGTTCGAACAGATTAGAAAGAAAGCTCTGAACTGGCCACTGGACTTGCTATTCTCCACAATCAGAGAAACTTGGTTCTTTCCAAACGTTAAAAATTTCTGCGAAAGAATATTAAAGGTGATGCGTTACAGTGAACTGCATTATTTGATAAATTACAGCAAAGGGGTGGGATTGTACATTACATTCAGAAATTCACCAAAGATCCTTAGACAACACCTTCCAAACCCACGACCACTTCCACCTAGAAGGACAAGGACAGCAGGTACTTGGGAACACCGCCACCTGCAAGTTCCCCTCCAAGCCATTCGCCACCCTGACTTGGAAATATACTTCGGCTCCTTCACTGTCTTTGGATCGAAATCCTGGAATTCCCTCCCTACAAGCATTGTGGGTCGACCCACAGCAAGTGGTCTGCAGCGATTCAAGAAGGTAACTCACCATCGCCTTCTCAAGGGCAAATAGCGATGGGCTATCAATGCTGGCCAGACAGTGACGCCCAAGTCCCACAAATGAATAACGAATAAAAAAAATAGAATGAGAGGAAAAGAGAGCATCTTGAGAGGAGAAATGAATGTGCAAGAGAAGGCACTGAATCTGTAACAAGGAGAGAGAGAGGGGCTGTGTGTGGGTCAGGGATTTATAAATTTCAGAGAATAAAAGGAAAAAGGATGCACCTTAAAAACAAGAATAGGCTTTTCTGAATTTCCATCCTGTACTGACAGTGATGAATCTTGTTAACCCCTTTCTACAGGGGATTGGGAAAGGATTTGCGACCGGGATATACAAATCAATAATCCCACTGAGATCTAACGGAATCAAAACCAAATTCTGATGAGGATGGAGAAAGGAATGTCTGCTGTACTTGTGGGTAAAGATTGAAATGATCTTTGTGACTGGAAAATTACTGAGACCACCCACCACCCCCTCCCCGTTTAGTTGGAATAAGGTGAATGGAGTAGGAGGTGGGTCTCATGAACACATTGAGCAGGAGGAGAGTAAAGGAAGATTTCATTCTATGATTTAGATAAGGAGACAGCTTAGGGGAATGGAGGGAAGCAGGAGTGGCGGGTAATCAGGTGTCTTAGACTCAGTGATAAGGAAGCTCCATGAACTCCTCCCACTTGGTGTTAGATGTGAAGACGGAGCAGACGACAACGAGAAAGCCTTCAAATGCAACTAACTTGTGTGCTCAAGATATTCAAAAGTTTCCACACTGGACTTAACACCAAGGCGATTGATTTAGTCTTATCCAGAATATTAAAATCTTTCACTGTGCTGAAGTTTGTTTTTTTTTTGAAAAAAAGACAATCAAATGAAGATGTTTCAGACCTGGATGTGACCAACTGCAACATTCGATCACTGTCAGTACCTGTGAACTCGCTGGTGTGTCAGCAGGTTGGATGACTGAGTGAATCCCTTCCCACATGCAAGGCAGGTGAATGGCCTCTCTCCAGTATGAACTCGCTGATGTTCAGTGAGGTGCGATGACCGCTTGAACCCAGTCCCACAGTGAGAGCACCTGAATGGTCTCTCATCGGTATGAATGCGTTGATGGAGCATCAGTTCCCTGGAGCCTTTAAAGCACTTCTCACAGTCGGGACATTTAAAAGGTCTCTCCTCAGTGTGAACACGTAGATGACATGTCAGTTCCCTGGAACTTTTAAAGCACTTTGCACAGTCTGGGCATTTGAAAGGTCTCTCCCCAGTGTGAACTCGCTGGTGTCTCAGCAGGTCGGATGACTGAATGAATCTCTTGCCACACTCAGAACAGTTGAATGGCCTCTCCCCACTGTGAACCTGCCGGTGCCTCAGGAAGCTGGATGAATCAGCGAATCCCTTCCCACACTCGGAACAAGTGAATGGCCTCTCCCCAGTGTGAACTTGCCGGTGGGTCAGTAAGTTCGCTGACTGCGTGAATCCCCTCCCACAAATGGAGCAGGTGAATGGCCTCTCGCCGGTGTGTCTGCGCCGATGAGTTTCCAGTTTCGATGGGGAAATGAATCCTTTCCCACAGTCACCGCATTTCCACGGTTTCTCCCCAGTATGGCTGCATTTATGTTTTGACAAGCCAGATGACTGGCTGAACCCTCCTGCACACAAAGAACACGTGTCTGGGTTCCCTCCATTGTGTACGGTACTTTTTCTCTCCATGCTCAAAGGCCCGTGATATTCTGCTCCTGAAGGATTTGGTGCCTCTATCAGGTCTTGACGCTATGTATCACAGAACATAGAACATAGCAAAATACAGCGCAGTACAGGCCCTTTGGCCCTCTATGTTGCGCCGATCCAAGCCCACCTAACCTACACTAGCCCACTATCCTCCATATGCCTATCCAATGCCCGTTTAAATGCCCATAATGAGGGAGAGTCCACCACTGCTACTGGCAGGGCATTCCATGAACTCACGACTCGCTGAGTAAAGAATCTACACCTAACATCTGTCCTATACCTACCACCCCTTAATTTAAAGCTATGCCCCCTCGTAATAGCTGACTCCATACGTGGAAAAAGGTTCTCATGGTCAACCCTATCTAAATCCCTAATCATCTTCTACACCTCTATCAAGTCACCCCTAAACCTTCTTTTCTCCAATGAAAACAGCCCCAAGTGCCTCAGCCTTTCCTCATACGATCTTCCTACCATACCAGGCAACATCCTGGTAAACCTCCTCTGCACCCGTTCCAGTGCCTCCACATCCTTCCTATAGTATGGCGACCAAAACTGCACACAATACTCCAGATGCGGCCGCACCAGAGTCTTATACAACTGCAACATGAAAAGCAACTGATAGAGAACCAGAAAAAACACAAAGGGAGTTTGTGAAATGGAGCTGAATGATTCTGGACATTTGTGGGTTCATTAACATCCTCCTGGAGGGGATCCCTGGAAACTACACTGAGAACACACACGACTCTGTGGTGTACAGATGAGAGCAGTGCAGCTGATGTATTTTATGCAGATGTCAACAAAGCCTCTGACAAGGTCCCACATGGGATACTGATAAAGAAGGTGAAAGTACATGGGGTCTAGGACAATAAGAATAAGTTGGATCCAAACTCAGTTGAGTGGTAGGAATCAGAGGGTGGTAATAGGAGGCCGATTGTGTGACAGGAGGCACAGTCCAGTGCCGTGCCAAAAGGCTTGGTCCCTTATTCTTCAGGATATATATTTATATATAAATGAAACAGATGAGAATGTGAGAAGCAAGTTGGTAGATGACACAAAGTTTGGCTGATAGTTATTAGTGTGGGAAGCAGGACTTGGGTTACAGGAATCTATAGATGGGTTGGTTAGAAGGGCATATCAGTGGCAGATGCAGATTAACCCTGAAAGATGATACATTTGGGAAGAAGTAACAAGGAAATAAGACCATAAGACCATAAGACATAGGAGCAGAAGTAAGGCCATTCGGCCCATCGAGTCCACTCCGCCATTCAATCATGGCTGATGGGCATTTCAACTCCACTTACCCGCATTCTCCCCATAGCCCTTAATTCCTTGTGACATCAAGAATTTATCAATTTCTGCCTTGAAGACATTTAGCGTCCCAGCCTCCACTGCACTCCATGGCAATGAATTCCACAGGCCCACTACTCGCTGGCTGAAGAAATGTCTCTGCATTTCTGTTCTGAATTTACCCCCTCTAATTTTAAGGCTGTGTCCATGGGTCCTAGTCTCCTCACCTAACGGAAACAATTTCCTAGCATCCACCCTTTCCAAGCCATGTATTATCTTGTAAGTTTCTATTAGATCTCCCCTTAATCTTCTAAACTCCAATGAATACAATCCCAGGATCCTCAGCCATTCCTCATATGTTAGACCTAACACTCCAGGGATCATCCGTGTGAATCTCCGCTGGACACGTTCCAGTGCCAGTATGTCCTTCCTGAGGTGTGGGGACCAAAACTGGACACAGTACTCCAAATGGGGCCTAACCAGAGCTTTATAAAGTCTCAGTAGCACAACAGTGCTTTTATATTCCAACCCTCTTGAGATAATTGACAACATTGCATTCGCTTTCTTAATCACGGACTCAACCTGCATGTTTACCTTTAGAGAATCCTCAACTAGCACTCCCAGATCCCTCTGTACTTTGGCTTTACGAATTTTCTCACCGTTTAGAAAGTAATCCATGCTTCTATTCTTTTTCCCAAAGTGCAAGACCTCGCATTCAGTATTCAGTATTCAGTATTCAGTAAATGCTCAGAGATACAGAGGTGCTTGTCCAAAGAACCTTGAGTGTGGCAGAACAGGTCAGTGGAGTAGATAGTAAAGGCATAGGAGATACTGCCCTGTTTGAATCATAGCATAACGGTTATAAGAGCAGGTAGCTGAACAAACCTTTGATTTGGCCACAACAGGAGCATTGTCTGCAGTTCTGGTCGTCTCACTCCAGGAAGGATGTGATTGCAATGGAGAGGTTGCAGAGGAGATTCACCAAGATGGAATGGCGCATATTAGCTAAGGAGAGACACTGGACATGCATCTTCGTTTCTTTGGAAGAAAGAAGGCTGAGGGGGCACCTGATACAATTCTACATGATTATGAGGAACATAGGCAGGTTGGATAAGAAGGAGCTATCCCTTTAGCTGCATTGTCAATAATAAGGGGACATAATTTTAAGGTGATGGGCAGGAGGCCTCAAGTAGATTTGAGAAATCAACTGGTTTTCACCCATAGGGTGGTGAGAATTTGGAATACACTGCATAGGAGGGCAGCAGAGGCAGGAAAGATGGCAACCTTTAAACTAGACATGGATGGGCACTTGAAATATTTTAAAAATCAAGTGTTTGGCCCATAGACCAAGGAGGAGAGAAAGAAGCAGCATGTACTGAGGAGCAAAGAAAAATGCCTTTAAGATCTGCAATTCAATGTGAATATTGACAGAATTTCTCAATTCTACAATCCACAGCTCTGAGAAAGACAACCTCTCAGCTTATACATGGGAAAACTATCACCTCTAAGACTCCCACCACTGAGTTCACACTGTGGAAAGACTGTTCCCCTTCTCCGTTTGAGAGCAGATATAATGACCGATCCAAGCTGCTGGGATACCAGCAAGTTTGCAAGCAACTGAGAGTGCTGGATTTTTCCGTCCACCACATTGAGGACTGAATTTTGTTCACTCTGACATTTAGGGCTTATTACCAGTGGTGTTAAAGAATGTTAAAAAGATGAGCCTTGAAGACTTGTGTCTTTATGCATGAAGCGTTCACAATAAATGAATGAATTGGTCATACAAGTCAATATAAACAGAAATGATTTAGTTAAGAATACAGCTGCAGCGTGGTCAGGAAATGGGAACTGAATATCCAGGGGTATTCAATTTGCAGAAGGAAGACATAACTAAAAAGCCTGTGAGGTAGGGGACATTAATGCAACACTGAGGAAGGAGATTAGCTCCATCACAGTGAAATCTGGATGACCAGTTTGATCAGATTGAATGGTAGAAGAGGCTGAAAGGGCCGAGCGGCCACCCCACTCCTACTTTGTCTCTTTTGTGATGTTAAAAAGCCCCTTCACTGACTTCTAATTAATATTCTGACAGTTAGTTTAATTTGTTTGTAACCTTTACTCTTCAAATAATGAATCATCCTTCAGGTTTTACCCAGGGCGTTGTGAGATGGTCGGAAGCAGTGATTTCATTGTTGTCCTGGCTATTTGGTTATTCAAGATGCACTGCCCACTATGTGGTCGGCTTGAGATTTGTAGGTCCAAAGACAGATTACGGATCTGCCCATTCTGTTTGGGGGCTGGACCCCGAGCTTCCAGTCACTTATCAATTGAATTCTCTGCTCCACTGTCACTCTGACCACTCCATCCTGTCCTCCTTCCAATGAACCTCATTGGGAGATGGGGAATGGCAACTCGATTTTTCCATCAGAAAATTTAAGCATTTAATTGGGAGCAGGAGGAGGCCAATTGGCCCCTCAGGGACCATAGACTTCATGAAAAGAACAAAAATAACAAGGGAAAGGAAGGAAAGCAGTGGGAGGGTATGACAGAAAGGAGAGAACTGGAAGAGGTTGGAGTAGGGTGAAAGATTGGGTGGGATTCGGGGGAGGAGAGCTATGAGAGTCAGGGTGATGATAAGGTAGAAGGAGAGCTGTGAGAGTTAGGATGGGGTGGAGGAGGAGAAGAGCTGTGAGAATCCAGTGGTGGGGCTCGGATAGGGACAGTTCAGATAGGGATGAGGTGAGGAGGAGAGCTGTTTGTTTGGGTAGGGTGGGGTCGCCTTGCTATAGGAATCATATTATTAACTTGAAAAGGTTACAGAAGATTTACAAGGATGTTGCCTGGACTGGAGGGTTGGAGTTAAGGGGAGAGGCTGGATAGGCTGGGCCTTTTTTCCCTGAAGCACAGTAGATTGAGGGGTGACTTTAGAGGGCATATTAAAATAAGAGGCACAAGTCGAGTGAATAGCAAGGGGTTTTTCCCTTGGATAGGGGAGTACAAAACTAGAGGGCATAGGTTTAAGGTGAGAGGGGAAAGATTGAAAAGGGATAAGAGGGTGGTGCATATATGGAAAGAACTGCCAGGAGAAGTGGTAGATGCACTTCCATTTAAAAGACATTTGGACAGATACATGAATAGAAAAGGTTTTGAGAGAGATGGAGCAAACACAGGCCTAGCTGAGTTTGGGAAACCTGGTCAGCATGGATGGGTCTGTTTCCATGCTGTATGACTCTATAAGGAGAAGGAGAGCTATGAGTAGAGGAGAGAGTTGTTGACACTGCAGAGATTTCATTTTCCACTGGGTTTACAGGACAGCAATCAGATCCTGAAGGGCAGATAGTTAGGCCACCATTCCAAAGACGGGGATTGCAAGGGGCCTCACAGCTGTTCATCCTCATGTGGAGCTCTACTGCAACCATTACTGTCTCAGTGCTCACAAACTCAAAATTCTGGTTCCAGCCCTAACTTAAGCAAAGAGAAACCTATTTTCATTTTGTGATGGCACAAAGTTAAAGGGACACAGTCAAGATTATCGGCAAGTGATACAAGGGAAATTGAATGGAAATCTTTTTTGTTTGAACAGAGAGTGGTAATAACAAGAATTTTCTGGGCTAGAGGCTGGTGACAGCACAGATGATCAGAGATTAAAAACATTATTTAAAGGGACACTCAAGGGAAATAAAGTTGTAGGACTTTGGGGATAGAAGAGGTAAATGCTGATTGCTCTGCAGAGTTGGCATGGACCTGGGAGTGGGTTGTGGTCGTGTTGGTAGTGGAGGGATTGGAGGGAAGGAGAGATGTGCGAGTCCGTCCTTTCCGAGTTGGGGCACCCACACCTGAACACCGTACTTCATGTGCTTTTCCAGACGCACCAGTACCTAAAATTGTTTCCCCAAAACAGAATGGACAAACCTTTTTGTTTCTCAGTGAGAATCCAACCAGGGTCCTGGTGATTCGAGTGACTCTGTCAGATCTTGATGTTGTTATGATCCTAGCTGAGAACAATACTGGACTAGTCAGATCCCAGAATGAAACATGACATAATCGAGCATAATTCCTTTTTTCTCTCAGTTGGTTACCATGGTGGTCAGCCAGTGAACATGTTCACTGCCAATGGTCTTTAAATACAAGAACACAAGTTTCAAAACTCTTAAACATAGATCCACTATTCTTCTCAATAATACCCCTTTCAAATCCTTAATCCCATGGAAACATTGAGATATTAAAGAATTAATTTGCTCTGCTGACCTGCAAGAAATTGAATGCCCTGGGGGGGTAAGGTGGTGTGTCTTTGTCTTATAGGTGGAATGTGGGAGGTTCACATGGCTATTTCCTTGCCATTCAGGGATGATTTACATTTTCATCCGGAAATTTTAAGAAGTACCAAATTCTAACTTTTTCTTTACTTCGGAGCCTCAAATCTCGCCACTAGAGGACTCTAACTCCTTTTTAACTCTGGGACTCTAACCCAGATTTTAACCGTAGGACTGTAACACTTGGAATTTGACTACTCCCACAAAAAAAAAACTATTTGGAACAGATGTGACTGTTAAGGGATGATTTGCATTACATGGTTTCTGGAGATGGGGTGGTCACTGCATTGCACCTTAAGGACATGTGACTATGAGGGGATGGCTGAGGGTTGTCTTGTGGGCAGTACTAACTGTGATGTTGGGAGTTTTGTATCAAGGAAAGACTGTTTCCTTTGTTCAGGGAGAGCTTTTGCCACAACAGCTCTGCGAGGTGCATGTTAAAAGTTCATTGAGAAAGCCTGTATTGTATTCTGTTTAATAGATTTGGTTGCTTGATCACAGAAGTTGGTGTGTTGCACTTACATCAAGTGTGCAAGAACCTCAGGAGTAAAAGAAGCTAATAGATGGTGGCAGAAGAGGGATTCCAACATACACGGAGCTTGCAGGTGGACTGAAAAAGCGATCATCTGAGTGTTGGTTGCATGAGACAGATGGACCCCACAAGGTAAGCTTCACCATGACCTCTCTCTAAACCTACCACTCAGACAACCCCTCGTCTCCTGGGACTTGGTGGTGACAGAAGCTGGGAGGTAACTCACACACCTGTACACCAACGAAGCTGGGTTATAAAAAGGGGTGAATCTGGGTTCGAGTCCTCACCGTTAAACCTGGGTTAGAGTCCCAGGGTTGAACCTGGGTTAGAGTCACAGGGGTGAGTCAGTGTTACAGTCCTATGGTTAAAATCTGGGTTAGAGTCCCGGAGTTAAAAAGGAGTTAGAGTCCTCTAGTGGCGAGATTTGAGGCTCCGGAGTAAAGAAAAAGTTAGAATTTGGTACTTCTTAAAATTGTTGCCTTTGTCTGCCATACCTTCCCTGAAAAGTACTTTTAGGACAACATGGCATCACTGGAAAAAGGGGGAGAACATGGAGCCAGTCTGCTCGGATCCTGACAGTAAAGTACATTGACTGCCAGGGAAGTTTTGTTCAGGTTTTTGTTGTGGGAATCTCAGTTTCTGGGCTGTGGGCTCGACTCTGTTCTGACTTTTTTCTAGGGGGAGGGAGTGGCATGGACTGTCACACCCTGTGGTCTGCTGTGAGGGCTTTCTCTTTTTATAAGTGTAATTTCATTGAGAGGATGAAAACAAACAACGAGAAATGCTGAAACTAAGGGTCGGTGGGGGGGGGGGGGTAGGTTTCAAAGTAAATTGTGCTCTGCTGAAAGTGTTTTATATTTAAATATTTTGGTTTGTTAAAATAGTGGTTTAGAAATTTCTTTTAAATAACTGTTCTGCCTTGTTTGAATCAGGACCTCAATTCAATGTATTTTGTGGACTATGTAATGGGGCAGATTTTGTTTTTACACTGAAATTGTACAACAGGATGTCCTTTTTAAAATAAGCATGCTTGCAACCTTAAAACAAATTGTCAGAGTGCCTTGAGGCCCTGGCTTGTTTGAACTTCTGCAATGCCTGTTTAAAAAGGAACAGTTGGGTCAGTGGCCATGCTTTAGCCAGGCGAGAGTATTGGATTATAATATCTTTGCTGTTGTGTTTTTAATGCAGAATATTAACAAAAAGAAGACTGCATTTTGAATTTAATGTGTTGTTAAGCTTTTAGAGAATATTAGATCTTGAGGCTGAGCTGTTTAAATTCTGTTAATTATTGGTAAGACTTCATTGGCCCCCTTCATATTGCAAATTCAAAAATGCTGATCTCTACCAAAGTTGCCACAGTAATTCCGACTGTTTCATTTGGGAAGTTTCATTTGGAGAACATATTTTAAAATATTCGGCATTTGTTTCCCATGAATATTTGAGACTTAAATCTGAACTGAAGCTGCATCTTAAATGGCAAGAGCACAGGAAACATTTTATTGTTTTCTTGCTGTTCCAGATTTTGGAAATACTTTTCCTGACAGCTTTCACATTAGCCAAGTGTCAATTTGTTAAAGGAAACTAATTTTTGAATAGCCCGAATGAGGCACCCACAGGTTTGACTTTAGGACCATTGATTGTTGTTTATGAATGACTGAATTGTTCAGGCCGTACAATTTAGAAGTTTATGGATTATATAAACCATGATAATGTCTTAAAATAGTGAACAGAGTAACAGACTTCAAGGCGACTGAGAATGTTGAAATAGGCAGACACAATTTAGTAGTTAAATATGTGACTGTCTTCACACTGATTACCACCTTGGCAAGGAAGGAATGAGAGAGAAAACGCAGAGATACTTTCAGCAGCTAACATTTTCTCCTTTCACAGGTAAAACATGACTTCAGACCACCGCCTACCTCCCCACAACCTGATCCAACGAATTCAATCAGCTCCCCAGTTATGAGCACAAAAAGTGAAGAAGCTAACAACAATGAAGAGGAGATCAGGACGCTTTTCATCAGTGGCCTTCCTATGGCCATTAAACCACATGAGCTTTACCTTGTCTTTCAATCATTTAAGGGATATGAAGGTTCACTGATCAAGCTAACATCACAACAGCCTTTGTTATAGTTGACAGTGGAGTGGGAGCAGAAGCAGCAAAGAATGCTGCGTTCACCTAGCCGGCAGTTGCAGCTGCTGCACTGCACACTCAGGAGCGCAGGGATCCTCCAGCTGAAGCATCTCCGCGAGGATTGAAGTCTCGTCAGTTTTGTTATGTGTTTAACTGCCCTTATCCAAGAATTCAGGTTTCTCTGTGGAGTGGTGTGCAACGACAGACTGAATTTTGTTTTCAGGTTGCACTTTTTTGAAGGAGATTTCGGATAACTGGCTCATTTCCACTCGACTTGGAGCGGATGGAGTGGTCACTCAGGACTATGGATTTAAGAAATTTACTGATGTACTTTTTTCCCACGTGGGAGGATCCTAGAAATTCTATTTACTGCACGGACTAGTAATTACTGCATGAACTAGTAATAAGAACATTTGACTACTCCCCTATAGTTACTAAAGCAATTTGCAACAGATTTGACCATTAAGGGATGATTTACATTACATTGTTTCTGGAGGTGGGATGATCATTGCATTGTATCTTGAGTGGCATGTGACTATGAGGGGATGGCTGAGGGTTGTCTTGTGGGCAGGACTAACTGTGAAGCTGAGAGTTTTGTATAAAGGAAAGACTGTTTCCTTTGTTCAGGGAGAGCTTTTGCCACGACCCCATAATCTCTGAGAGGTGTGTGTTAAAGGTTCGTCCAGAAAGCCTGTACTATACTCTCTTTAATAGATTTGGTTGCTTGTTCAAAGAAGTTGGTGTTTTGCAGTTGCATCAAGTGTGTAAGAACTTCAGGAGTAAAATAACTTAACAACATTACCATACTCTTTAATTTCTTGCCCAACAGATTCTTTCCTATCTTCTTCCGTGGATTGCTGAAATAATTTGAAGAGATCTAACTAGTTCTGATGGTCGAAATCTCTTTTCAGTTCGAACAGCTTGAAAACTGGTAAACATGCGACATGTTGAAGGTTTCACATGCTAACAATCCCAGGTGTGGAGATTTTGTTTCTAATCAGGAGAAGCTGAGGAGGTTTGGCATGTTATTTGGAGAAGAATGAGAGGAGACTTTATTGAAACAGAAGCTTTCTTTTATGAGCTTGGCGAGTTGGATAGGGCTTTAAACTAAGCAATGGGGTCTTTCTGCATAGAAAACCATAGGAAATATTAAAGAGAGGAGGGCTCAGGAGAGGTTATTAAAGTTTCCATAACAATTATTGGACAGTGACGAAGGAAAGGGACAGAAACCTAACCTTAGGCATAGCAGATCAGGGGACAACTACGAGAAGCGGGGGATAGTCAATGCAAGATGAGGCTGCTCTACTTTAGTGTACACAATATACACCACAAGGATCTTGGAGTGCAGATTGAAATTGGCAGATACAACATTGTAGATATCACAGAGATCTGGGGAGACAATAGCCTAGTGGTGTTATTGCGAGACTATGAATGATATGTTAATGATATAGAAGATGGTATCAGCAATAAAATTTGCTGATGATACTAAGCTGAGTGGCAGGGTGAAATGTGATGAGGATGTTAGGAGATTACAGGGTGACCTGGACAAGTTAGGTGAGTGGGCAGATGCATGGCAGATGCAGTTTAATGTGGATAAATGTATGGTTATCCACTTTGGTAGCAAGAACAGAAAGGCAGACTACTACCTCAATGGAATCAATTTAGGTAAAGGGGCAGTACAGAGAGATCTGGGTGTTCTTGTACACCAGTCAATGAAGGCAAGCATGCAGGTACAGCAGGTGGTGAAGAAGGCTAATAGCATGCTGGCCTTCATAACAAGAGGGATTGAGTATAGAAGCAAAGAGAGTCTTCTGCAGCTATACAGGGCCCTGGTGAGACCACACCTGGAGCACTGTGTGCAGTTCTGGTTTCCAAATTTGAGGAAAGACATTCTGGCTATTGAGGGAGTGCAGCGTAGGTTCACGAAGTCAATTCCTGGAATGGCGGGATTACCTTACACTGAAAGACTGGAGTGACTGGGCTTGTATAATCTCGAGTTTAGAAGACTGAGTGGGGATCTGATTGAGACATATAAGATTATTAAAGGATTGGACACTCTGGAGGCCGGAAACATGTTTCCGCTGATGGGTGAGTGCTGAACCAGAGGACACAGCTTAAAAATATGAGGTAGACCATTTAGGACAGAGATGAGGAGAAACGTCTTCACCCAGAGAGTGGTGGCTGTGTGGAATGCTCTGGTCCAGAGGGCAGTGGAGGCCCAGTCTCTGGATTCATTTAAGAAAGAGTTGGATAGAGCTCTCAAGGATAGTGGAATCAACGGTTATGGAGATAAGGCAGGAACAGGATACTAATTAAGGATGATCAGCCATGATCATATTGAATGGTGGTGCAGGCTCGAAGGGCAGAATGGCTTACTCCTGCACCTATTGTGTATTGTCAGGGGACCTGGGTTGGATTCCCACCATGGCAGATGGTGAAATTTGAATTCAATAAAAATCTGGAATTAAAAATCTAATGATGACCATGAAACCATTGTCAATTGGCAGGAAAACCCCACGTGATTCACTAATGGTCTTTAGGGAAGGAAATCTGCTGTCCTTACCTGGCCTGGCCTACATGACCAATGGAATGTGGCTGATTCTCAACTATAGTCAATGAGGAAAGGGCAATGACTGCAGGCCTACCCAGCGATGCCCACATCCTGTGAATCAATAACACAAAAATGGTTGGAAGGGGAATAGGGCTGGGAACTAAATTTCCAAGGGTACCCATCCTATCTTATCCAAAGGATGGAGAGAGGAGGCAGGGTTGCCTTGTTGGTAATACATGAAAATAAATCAACCACAAGAAACAATAAAGGTTGGAAAGCATAGAATATGTGTGAGTCGGTTGAAGAACTACAAATCCCTCAATGAGAGTTGTGTACAGGCCTACAAGCAGGAGTCAGGAGTCAGGATGCAGGACAGAATGTAAATCAGAAGATAGAAAATGTGTGTAAGAAAGGCATTATTACAATAGTCACGGGGGTATTTAATATGCAGATGGACTGGGAAAATCACATTGGCAGAGAATCGCAACAAAAAGAATTTGTGGATTGTCTTCAAGATGGCTTTTTGGAGCAGCTTATGATAGACCCTACAAGGGAACAGGCCATTCTGTAGCTGGTGATGTTTAATGAGACAGAATTGATTAGGGAGTACAAGGTGAAGGGATCCAAAGGAGGTGGTGACTACAACATAATAGAATTCATCCTGTGGTTTGGAATGGAAAAGCTGGAACCAGATGTGTGTGTATTACAATTATAGAATCATAGAGTCATAGAGAAGTACAGCATGGAAACAGACCCTTCAGTCCAACCCGTCCATGCTGACCAGATATTCCAAGCCAACCTAGTCCCACCTGCCAGCACCTCGCCCATATCCCTCCAAACCCTTCCTATTCATATACCCATCCAGATGCCTTTTAAATGTTGCAATTGTACCAGCCTCCACCACGTCCGCTGGCAGCTCATTCCATACACGTACCACCCTTTGAGTGAAAAAGTTGTCTGTTAGGTCACTTTTATATCTTTCCACTCTCACCTTAAACCTATGTCCTCTAGTTCTGGACTCCCCCAGTCCAAGGAAAAGACTTTGTCTATTTACCCTATCCATGCCCCTCGTGATTTTATAGACCTCTATAAGGTCACCCCTCAGCCTCCGATGCTCCCGGGAAAACAGCCCTAACCTGTTCAACCTCTCCCTATAGCAACAATAACTACAAAGACATGAGGGAGAAGCTGGCCAGAATTAATTGGAAGGGGAGCCTAGCGGGGAAATTGTGGAACACCAATGGTAGAGGTTTCTGGGGATAAATCAGGAGACACAATAGCAAGTTATCCCAAGGAAGAAGAATGAGGATGAGGCAACCAAGGCTGACAAAGTAAAACCAAACGACAAAGCATACAATGTGGTGAAGATATTAGGGAGCCTTTAGAAACCAACTGAGGATAACTAAAAAACAGGGGGTTGGGGGAATGAAATGAAAATACGAGTCAGCCAACTGGTAAATTAAAATAAAATTGCAAGGGCGTTTTTTAGATATATAAAAGAGAAAGGGAAGAGTGGACATTGGAAAATTAGGCTGGAGAAGTCATAATGGGGATCAAAGAAATGGCACAAGAACTGAATAGGTACTTGACATTAGTCTTCACAATGGATGACATCAGCAGCATACCAAAGGATCAGGGGGGCAGAAGTACGAGCAGTGGCCATCACTAAAGATAAGGTGCTGAGGATGTTGAAAGGTTAGAAGGTGGATAAATCACATCGACCAGGATAAATTACGTCCTTCGGTTTTAAGGAGATAGCTGAGCAGATTGTGGCGGCATTGATGGTAATTCTTTCAGGAATCATTACAGTCAGGGAGGGTCCCAGACGACTTGAAACTGCCTCTTGTTTAAAAAGGGAGGGAAGCAGAAGATGGAAACTTATAGAGCAATTAGCTTGACTTTGATTGTTGGTAAAATTTTAGAATCCACTGTTAATGGGATTACAGAGTGCTTGGAAGTGTATGGAAAAATAGGGCGGATCAGCACAGCTTCATCAAGGTGAGATCTAAATCTCACAAATCTGTTAGAATTCCTTAAGGTACAAATTAGATAGAGGGTAGCCAGTGGACGTGATCCATTTGCATTCCCAGAAGGCTTTTGACAAGTTACCACACAGGAGGCTGCTAAGTAAGGTAAGAGTCCTGTGTTGTTACGGGCAAAGTATTGGTGTGGATACAAGAATGGTTGACTGGCAGAAGGCAGAGAATAAAGATAAAGGGATCTTTTCAGAATGGCAGCCAGTGATTAATAGAGCTCTTCAGGGGTCAGTGTTGGGTGACAGTCATTTCAATTCTACATTGATGATCTAGACAAAGAAAATAAGGGCATTGTTGCTAAGTTTACAGGTGACACAAAGAGAGGTGGAGGGACAGGTCATTTTAAGAAAGTCTTTCTGGAAATCCAAATCGATCATGTCCACCTGGCTGACCTTTGCTTGCTCATTACCTCCAGAAAGGCAGCAGAAGGACTTAGACACTCTAAGATAGTGGGCATATCATTGGCAGATAGACTACAACATAGGATAATCAGAGTCACTGAGTTATACTGCTCAGAAACAGACCCTTCAGTCCAACTTGTCCACACCGACTAGATATCCTAAACCTAGTTTTGACCTCTCCTACTTTAGGGAAAATACTTTGTTTTTCACTTTATCTATGCCCCTCATTATATTTTAAGCTTCAATAAGGTCCCCCTCAATATCCTACACTCCAATGAAAAAAGTCCCATTTTTACAACTCAAATCTTCTGCTCCTGACAACTTTCTGAGAAATCTTTTCAGAACTCTCTCTCTAGTTTAATAATATCTTTCTTATAACAGTGACCTGAACTGCAAACAATACTCCAGAGAGACCTTACAAATGTCCTATACAACCTCAATATGATGTCTCTCAACTCCTATACTCAAAGGTCTGAGCAATGAAGTCATTAGTTTAATCTTAAGAGAATCGTGAACCAGGACTCCCAAGTCCCTTTGTGTTTCAGACATCTGAAGCCTTTCCCCTTTTCGAAAACAGTTTAAATCTCTATTCATTCTATCAAAGTGCATAATCTCACATTTTCCTACATTGTATTCCATCTGCCACTCCTTTGCCCATTGTCCTAGCCCACTTAATACCTTTTTCAGCCTCTCCGCTTCCTCAACCTGCCCCTCCACCTATATTTGTGTCGTTTGTTAAATTATCAATAATGACTGCAGTTCCTTCGCCCACATCGTTAATATAGAAGGTGAATCATGTGGTCCCAAAACTGAGCATCGTGGAACTCCATGAGTCACCAGCTGCCATCCTGAAAAAGATCCCTTTATTCCAATGCTCTGCTTTCTGCTAATCTCTATCCGTGCTACTTCCTCGTCCCTAACACCATAGACTCTTATCTTATTTAGCTCACTGCTGTGCAATACCTTGCCAAAGTCTTTCTGGAAATCCAAATCGATCATCTCCACCTGGCTGTCCTTTGTTTTGCTTGCTCATTACCTCCAGAAATAATTTGAACAGGTTTTGTCATGTATGCACTTGATAAAGAGTTGAGAGTATGGTGCTGGTCAGGCAGCATCCAAGGAGCAGGAGAATTGACGTTTTGGGCATCAGCCCTTCATCAGGAATGAGGCTTGAGGTTCTGAGATATAAATGGGACAGGGGGCGCGGGGGGCGGGGGGGGGGGGGGGGGGGGGGAGTTGGTGGGGTTTGGGGGTAAGGTAGCTGAGAATGGGATAGGTAGGTGAAGGTGAGGGAGAAGGTGATAGGTCGCAGGAGGTGGAACGGATAGATGGGAAAGGTGATGGACAGGTCAGAAAGGCAGTGCCGAGCTGGAAGGGGAAATGAGGAAACTGGTGAAATCCACATTGATCCCGTGTGGTTGCAGTGTCCCAAGGCGGAAGAGGAGGCGTTCTTCCTCTAGTGGTAAGGGTTTGGCGGTGGAGGAGGCCCAGAACCTGCATGTCCTTGGGGGAGTGGGTTGGGGGCGTTGAAGTGTTCAGCTATGGGCGGTTTGAAGGTGAGGGGGAAGGTGTTAGGTCAGGGAGGAGGGTGGAGCAGATAAATGGGAAAGGTGATGGACAGGTCAAGAGGGCAGTGCTAAATAGGAGGCTTGGGACTGGGTTAATGTGGAGGATAATGCACTTGATGAAGCAGTGCTGACTGAGTCCTATTTTAATGTGCACTTACAAGTAGTTTGCAATCTCATCCTTCACAATGGACTCTAAAATATTACCAAAGACTGATGTCAGCTGATAATTTGATGTCTTTTGCCTCCCTCCCTTCTTAAACAGGGGTATTACACCAGTCATTTTCCAGTACAACCAATGCCTCCACAATCTCCTCTTTATCTGTATCAAGAGTGAGGACTGTAGTACTTCTGGTCTAGGTGATTTATCCACCTTCTGACCTTTCAGATTCCCTATCACTTTGCCCATAGAGATGACAACTACATGCACCACTGCCTCCTTGACTGTCTTGAAGTTCTGGAATGCTACTGGTGTCTTCCACCATGAAAACTGATGCAAAATACCTATTCTGTTCCCCTGCCGTCTCTTTGTTCCTTGTTCCTTTTTCTCCAGCCTCATCGTCCGGCAGTCCAATGTCCACTCCTGCCTCTCAATCTTACCTTTTATATAATTAAAAGAAATACTTGTCATTTTCCTTGATATTACTTTGGCTCATATTTCATCTTCTTCCTCTTCTTGCATTTACTTTGTCCTCTGCTGTTTTTTTTTTAAGGCTTCCCACTAATCTTTACCACTTTATATGCTTTTTCTGTTGCTCTTATGCTGTCCCTGCCTTCCCTTGCCTTACCCCCTCAGTATGTTTTGTCTTCCTTGGTTTTCTCCCACAATCCAAGGATGTGCAGGTTAGGGTGAATTGGCCATGCTAAATTGCTCATAGTGTTCAGAAATGCGTAGGATAGGACAGGGGTAAATGTGGAGTATAGGGTAGGGGAATAGGTCTAGGTGGGTTACTCTTCAGAGGGTAAGTATGGACTTGTTGGGCCAAATAGCCTGTTTCCACACAGGGTTTCTATGATGATTCTATGAAAGCCCTATCCACAGCCTTAGTTTCATGATTTACAAGGTCTCTGGTCCCAGTTTGATTCAGATGGAGCAGATCCCATTCAAAGAGCTCTTTCCTTCCCCAGTACTGATACCAAAGTCCCATGAATTTGAACCTGTTTCTCCTACATCAATCTCTTTAATATTATTAACCCTGTTCCAATGAGTTTGTGGCTTATGTCGTAATCCAGAGGTTATTACCCTTGTTGTTTCTGCTTTCTAACCCTAGCTGCTCATATTCCCTCAGCAGAACCTCTTGCCTCTTCATACCTATATTGTTGGTACTTTATGCAGACCATAACCACCAGATCTTTCCCCACCAACTCCAAGTTGCTCTGCCACGTAGATGAGATATCCTAAACCTGGCACGCAACAACAGCCCTTGAGACTCTCAATCCTGGCTACAGAGTACAGTGTATAGTCCACTGACTATACTATCCATGAATGACTCCGTGTACCACAGTGCAATGGTTCGTCTGCCCCACAGCCCATATGCTCATCCACACAGGCAGCAAGAATCTCAAACCTGTTAGCAAGCTCAAGGACTGAGGACCACCACCTCCTGCATCCCTCTACCTGCCTCATTCATAGTCATTCTCTCCTGTCCCTGACCACTGACCAGATTCAAGGTAATCACTCTATGGGGTGAGACTGCCTTTAGAAACACAGTATCCAGCTAACTGTCCCCTTCCTGATGTTTCACAGAACTCAAAGTTCAGACTCCAATTCACTGGCTCTACGCGAAAGATCCTCAAGCAACCACCACTTGGTCTCGAAGTGGCCACCATGAACCACAAGTCCACCAGCTCCCACATCACACACATGGCTTGGTCCTGCACCTTCCTTTTATTTACTTAGTTCTTTTTTTATTTCCTACTGGCATTGTTGTTCATAACCTGTAAATATTTTCCCTCTTTACCTTCAATCTGAAAGTAACTGATAGCTGTTACCGTCCAATGATTTTCTTGCGGTGTCATTCTTTATTTCGTAATTGGTCCCCCCAATTCTGGGCTTCACTTTATCCTGTGAAAGACCTTACAAACTAGGATCCAAAAATGGAAGGAAAAGTCAGCTCTTCCCTCTGCACCAAATTCCCACACCATCTTCAAATTCCCTGAACTGTATGTTCACTCACGTTCTGTCTCACTCCAGATGTGATCTGTCCTTTCTGACCCTGTGAAGCTTACTGGTTGTGAGAATATTGTCGGGCCAAATCCGCAGCGACTGGGTGTCTGCTTAAACGTCGCTGCATGATAATGTAACTCATTCTCTGCTTTTCTTTAGCAACCAGGCACTTAGCAGCTGAGCATGCCCTTCTGCCTTTCAGAACTCCAATTTGTTTCTCCGCACAATTTTACTGCAAGCCAACACCAATGTTGAGAAGAAAATTTTAGTCTGGTACCAATAGGGAGCATTGATCACCACAGAGCATGGAGACATATTCATCAAGGGTGAGAGAGGCTGAGGAGACACAAGCCGCCACAGAGCAACAATGTCACCAACATCACATTTTGTTCCATCTCTGACTACAAACTTCCTGACGCTGACAGCGAATGGGGCTTAGAAAAATGAGGCAGGGTTGTATTTTGGGTACCGATCATTAGCTCTGTCAGAAAAGGTTCAAATTAGAGACTGTAACAAGTGTTGTCGATGCCAATCTAACTTGCAGTGGGAAAGGCCAAATTTAAGTTTGCTAACTTCAGCACTCAGCAACATCAACAAGCCCACCACTGTTTTTTTTTCATTCATTCACAGGATGAGTGCATCACTGACTAGGCAGCATTTACTGCCTATCCCTAATGGTCAAACGGCAGTTAGGAGTCAACCACATTGCTGTGGGTCTGGAATCACAGGTAGGTCAGGCCAGGTAAGGACAGCGGTTTCCTTCTGTAAAGGACATTGGCGAATCAGATGGGTTTTTCCAACTATCGATAATGGATTTATCGTCCTCATTAGATTCTTAATTCCAGATACTTATTGAATTCAAATTCCACCATTTGCCTGGGTGGGATTCGAACCCAGGTCCCCAGAATGTTAGCTGGGTCTGTGGATTAACAATCCAACAATAATAACACTGATACCTCCCACTGCTGAAATCAACGTTGTTCCTGTCAAATCAGTGATTCATCCAGCAGAAAGCCATTTGATCCTAACTGTTTGTGCTAATACTGGAAAGACATCCAGAGTCTATTGCCCTACTTCATGACAACATGGAGGATCTCCAGCCTCCCCTCCCATTTCCTATCCAATCTTCATTGTTATACCACAGAGGGATAGAAAGCCAAACCAATTCAGCTTCACTGACACTGGATTTGCAGCAGTGAAAATAAAATAGTCAATGACCCTCAAAATTATCCACTTGTTCCTAGCTAGTTGGTGCAAATAACATATCTTGGACACCAAGTTTGTAACTTAAACAAAAATTAATGATTTATTAGTACTGTAACTTTAGCAGGACAGGGTTTAATTAATTAATCGAGAGAAAGTGAGGGCTGCAGATGCTGGAGATCAGAGCTGAAAATGTGTTGCTGGAAAAGCGCAGCAGGTCAGGCAGCATCCAAGGAACAGGAGAATCAACGTTTCGGGCATAAGCCCTTCCTCAGGAATGAGGAAAGTGTGTCCAGCAGGCTAAGATAAAAGGTAGGGAGGAGGGACTTGGGGGAGGGGCTTTGGAAATGCGATAGGTAGAGGGAGGTCAAGGTGAGGGTGATAGGCCGGAGTGGGGTGGGGGCGGAGAGGTCAGGAAGATGATTGCAGGTTAGGAAGGCAGGGCTGAGTTCGAGGGATTTGACTGAGACAAGGTGGGGGGAGGGGAATTGAGGAAACTGGAGAAATCCGAGTTCATCCCTTGTGGTTGGAGGGTTCCCAGGCAGAAGATGAGGCGCTCTTCCTCCAACCATCGTGTTGCCATGGTCTGGCGATGGAGGAGTCCAAGGACCTGCCTGTCCTTGGTGGAGTGGGAGGGGGAGTTAAAGTGTTGGGCTACGGGGTGGTTGGGTTGGTTGGTCCAGGTATCCCAGAGGTGTTCTCTGAAACGTTCCGCAAGTAGGCCGCCTGTCTCCCCAATATAGAGGAGGCCACATTGGGTGCAGCAGATGCAATAGATGATGTGTGAGGAGGTGCAGGTGAATTTGTGGCGGATATGGAAGTGTCCCCTGGGGCCTTGGAGGGAAGTAAGGGGGGAGGTGTGGGCGCAAGTTTTGCATTTCTTGCGGTTGCAGGGGAAGGTGCCGGGAATGGAGGTTGGGTTGGTGGGGGGTGTAGATCTGACGAGGGAGTCACGGAGGGAGTGGTCTTTTCGGAACGCTGATAGGGGAGGGGAGGGAAATATATCCCTGGTGGTGGGGTCCGTTTGGAGGTGGCAGAAATGGCGGCGGATGATACGTTGTACATGGAGGTTGGTGGGGTGGTAGGTGAGGACCAGTGGGGTTCTGTCCTGGTGGCGGTTGGAGGGGCGGGGCTCAAGGGCAGAGGAGCGGGAAGTGGAAGAGATGCGGTGGAGGGCATCGTCGACTACGTCTGGCGGGAAATTGCGGTCCTTGAAGAAGGAGGTCATCTGGGTTGTATGGTTTTGGAACTGTCCTCCTGGGAGCAGATGCGGCAGAGACGAAGGAATTGGGAATATGGGATGGCGTTTTTACAGGGGGCAGGGTGGGAGGAGGTGTGGTCTAGGTAGCTGTGGGAGTCGGTCGGTTTATAGTAGATGTCCGTGTTGATTCGGTCGCCTGAGATAGAAATAGAAAGGTCTAGGAAGGGGAGGGAGGAGTCTGAGATGATCCAGGTGAATTTGAGGTTGGGGTGGAAGGTGTTGGTAAAGTGGATGAACTGTTCAACCTCCTCGCGGGAGCACGAGGCAGCGCCGATACAGTCATCGATGTAGCGGAGGAAAAGGTGGGGGGTGGTGCCAGTGTAGTTGCGGAAGATGGACTGTTCCACATATCCTACGATGAGGCAGGCATAGCTGGGGCCCATGCAGGTGCCCATGGCTACTCCTTTGGTTTGGAGGAAGTGGGAGGATTGGAAAGAGAAGTTGTTCAGGGTGAGGACCAGTTCAGTCAGTCGAAGGAGGGTGTCAGTAGAAGGGTACTGGTTGGTACGGCAGGAAAGGAAGAAGCGGAGGGCTTTAAGTCCTTCGTGATGGGGGATAGAGGTGTACAGGGACTGGATGTCCATGGTGAAGATAAGGCATTGGGGACCGGGGAAGCGAAAATCATGGAGGAGGTGGAGGGCGTGGGTGGTGTCCTGAACGTAGGTGGGGAATTCTTGGACTAAGGGGGACAGGACCGTGTGGAGGTATGCAGAGATGAGTTCGGTGGGGCAGAAGCAGGCTGAGACAATGGGTCGGCTGGGGCAGTCAGGTTTGTGGATTTTGGGCAGGAGGTAGAAACGGGCACTGCGGGGTTGTGGGACTATGAGGTTGGAGGCGGTGGATGGGAGATCTCCTGAGGTGATGAGGTTCTGGATGGTCGGGGAGATGATGGTTTGGTGGTGGGAGGTGGGGTCATGGTCAAGGGGGCAGTAGGAGGAGGTGTCCGCGAGCTGGCGTTTAGCCTCCGCGGTGTAAAGGTGTAAATTAATATCTGAGATTTCAACCCAATCTTCTTTAATCATATCCCCCACTCTCACACACAGACAGACACAGTTAAGGGATGAATTAAAAAGAAAATAAATGAATTGTAATTTGCTGGTACAATTAAACAGTTTCAAAAGATGGATGCCAAGATTTCTTGCAATCCTTGGAGAATGAATTATTGACAGGCACATTACAGTATATCAAACAATGAAGTCACCAGTGAATGCAAACAGTTTTGGTGGACTTCCAGAAATATTTATTTATTTCTTTTCGCAGAATATTCAACAATTCGATGATCAGCTAGAAACCCAGACAGAGTTCTTTTAAAAAGCCAGTCCTAAAACTTCCAAAATTACTCAGGCACTTGCCACGACCAGTCAGAACCGGTTTTACCTTATTTCCTTTCAACTAATGTTCTCTGTGGTTGGCTGGTTCACATCACATGGTTCACATTGTTTTGAAGGGTAGGTTGTGCCTCACAAACCCGATTGAGTTCTTTGAGAAGGTGACCAAACAGATGGATGAGGGTAAAGTTGTTGATGTGGTATATATTTACTAAGGCATTTGATAAGGCTCCCCACAGTAGGCTATTGCATACAATACAGAAGCATGGGATTGAGGATGATTTAGTGTTTCGGATAAGAAATTGGCTAGCTGAAAGAAGACGGGGTGGTGGTTGATGGAAATATTCATTCTGGAGTTCAGTTACTAGTGGTGTTTTGGGGCCACTGCTGTTTGTCATTTTTATAAATGACCTGGATGAGGGCATAGAAGGATGGGTTCATAAATTTGCGGATGACACTAAGATCAGTGGAGTTGTGGATAGTGCCAAAGGATGGTGTAGGTTACAGAAGGACATAGATAAGCTGCAGAGCTGGGCTGAGAGGTGGCAAATGATGTTTAATGTGGAAATATGTGAGGTGATTCACTTTGGAAGGAGTAACAGGAATGCAGAGCACTGGATAATGGTAGGATTCTTGGTAATGTAGATTAAGAGAGAGATCTCGGTGACCATGCACATAGATCCCTGAAAGTTGTCACTCAGGTTGATAGGGTTAAGAAGGTACACTGTGTGTTAGCTTTTATTGGTAGAGGAAATGAGTTTTGGAGCCATGAGGTCATGCTGCAGATGTACAAAATTCTGGTGCGGCCACACTTGGAGTATTGCGTAGAATTCTGGTCACCGCCTCATCGGTAGGATGTGGAAGCTTTAGAAAGGGTTCAGAAGAGATTTACTAAAATGTTGCCTGGTATGGAAGGGAGGTGTTATGAGGAAAGGCTGAGGAACTTGAGGCTGTTTTTGTTAGAGAGAAAATGGTTGAGAGGTGACTTAATTGAGAGACATAAGATAATCAGAGGGTTAGATGGGTGGACAGTGAGAGCCTTTTTCCTCGGATGGTGATGGCTAGCATGAGGGGACATAGCTTTAAATTGAGGGGTGACAGATAGAGAACAGATGTCAGAGACAGTTTCTTTACTTAGAGTAGTAGGGGCTTGGAACGCACTGCCTGCAACAGTAGTGGACTCACCAACTTTAAGGGCATTTAAATGATCGTTGAATAAACATATGAATGAAAACGGAATAGTGTAGGTTAGATGGGCTTCAGGTTGGTTCCACACTGTAATATTTTATGTTCTATGTATCAGTCCACTTTTGATTGATCAACATCCAAACATCTGTCAGCCCTTAGTATAGCAACACTCGGTGCCTGGTCAACCACGGTGTTTCTTAGATCAGTGTTATGAAGTTGTAGAGGTGTACCATACCTTTAAGAGAGAGAGGGAGCTAGGAAGGACTGATTGGAAGCACAGTGTGTACTGAACAATTTAAAAATGTAACATTTGGTTGAAACTAAATGAGTAGAGCTGTGTTGCCGTGGAACAAAAACAAATTCAAATTCAGCCAATCAGCTTAAATTATGCCCCAGAGACCAAAATCCAACCAAATTTGCATTAAATGTTTTGATGACATTTGATGCCATCAAACCAATGAAATGATCCGATGTTTGAGGTATAAAACCGGATATTTTGACAGCTTTGGGGAGATCTGCCAAGCAAACCAATAAGTATAGGCTGCTAGCCAAATAGCTCTCTGAAAGGTACCTGTCCATAAGAAATTTGTGCAGCAGAACATCGAAGCCAACCTGGAGAAAAATCTACAGAGGAAAATCTACAAAGGAGAATCGACAAAGCTTGGCTGGCTTTGAAACATGGGGTTTTTTTTTGTAAATATTGGTCGAGTTTCTTTTAATCAGGCCAGTATTGTTCAGTGGGAGGTAAAAGATCAGTTTAAAATAAAGGAATGAAAATAGTGGTTCTAATGTTCTCTGTTTGACTTAAAGAATAAAATTGTCAATTTTTACTTTAAGTAGTGAATTCTGGGATAGTTCTTTGCCTCTCAAAATTTAACAGATTACGTGCAAGGTGAGCTTCTCTGTGTGTCGGGTTTAAGTTAGCAGAGGGGTTTACTCCATGTCATAACATCAGGAATTAAGTTGCATTGTCTTCCAGGCAGGTTCTCAATAGCAAACAGCTGAACATTTTCTTTTTCTTCACTTCAAAATACTCAGCCGTTCAACCTTCAATCTCACTGACAGTTCCACCAACAAAAACAAGGAATGTAGGACCCGAAATGAGCTCAGATGGAGCAGCCATGGCAGCAGGAGGAGAGCAGAGTGAATCAGGGGCGAAAAGCAGTGGTGGGGCTGAATGCAGGAGTGGGAGGAGCTCCAGTGTGACACTGTGAAGCAAGGTGTTGTGTGGTATTGGCTACTTGGGAACCAGATTCAGAGAGGAAGTGAGCAGTACCACAAGGGAGATGGAGTGTAAAATCCTTCTTTTGTGGTTTGGAGGGATAGAGAGTGAGGTTGAGAAATCTGATTTGGTGAGTAGTGGGTAAGGTTGTGAAAGTAGTTCCTCGTTGATTATTTGTAGTTGCTAAGGTTCACAGTGGCAGGGGAACCCTGCCCAGTGGAGTGCTTCTTCTGCAATATGTCGAAATCTGGAGCACTTATAGTTAACTGCTGCAGCTGGAGTTACGGATGGACTGACTTTAGAGCATCGGCGATATTGAGGACCTTATGGATAACACATTTAGTGCACCACAGGTCGGGGCTACACAGGCAGAAAAGTATTGGATGACGAGCAGGAAGCTGAGTAACAGGCAGAACAGGAGCCCCCTTGGACCAACCCCCTCTCAAAGCAATTTACCATTTCAGATAGTGTTGGGAGTGGGACAGCCTCTCAGGGGAAAGCAACCGCAGCAGCTAAATCACTGGCAACTGGCACTTGCCTCTGTTGTACAACAGGGAGGGTCAAGGTATTGGTGAGTGGGAGTGCTCAGGGTCTGTATTGTCTGGGGTGTAGGTAGGCCTTTCTGTGGCTACAAGTGAGACTCCAGGATGATGTGTTGCTTCCTTCGTGCCAGGGTCAGTGATGTCTTTCACTGGGACAGGACATTCTGAAAGAGGAGGATGAGCAGCCAGAGGTTGTGGGGAAGCAATAGCCTTAGCGGTACTGTCACTAGACTATTAATCCAGAAAGGTGAAAATAAGTACAACAGAAGCTGGAGATTAGAGTCAAGATTAGAGTGGCGCTGGAAAAGCACAGCAGGTCAAGCAGTAGGAAAATCGACTTTTTGGGGCAAAAGATGAAGGACTTTTGCACGAAATATCGATTTTCCTGCTCCTCAGATGTTTTCTGACTTGACTATTAATCCAGAAACTCAGTTTATGCTCCAGGGACCTGGCTTGACAGATGTGGAATTTGAATTCAATAAATTATCTGGAATTAAGTGTCTAATGATTACATTGAAACCATTGTCGATTGTCAGAAAAATCCATCCACTAATGTCCTTTAGGGAAGGAAATCTGTTACCCTTACCTGGTCTAGCCTTTATGAGACTCCAGACACATAACAATGTGGTTGACTCTTAACTGTCCTCTGGGCAATTAGGGATGGGCTATAAATACTGGCCTAGCCAGAGATGCCCTCATCCCATGAGTGTCTAAAAATAAAATATTAGTATTAACAAAATAGGCAGACTGAGAGAAGCAAAGGGAAATGAGGTAGTATTTTGAAAAGCAGGTAGTATTTTGAAAAGCAGAACCTTTCAGGTTCAACCTTGGGATTAGTCCCCATGCTGCTTGCATGTGAGGCCAGAAATAGAAAGAGAATACAGTTGAATGCATTGCTGAAGAGTTGGCACAGAAGGGAGGGCTACTAATATCAGGATCATGGGGATATCCTCCTGGGCAGGATGGACCTGTACAGGAAAGGCCGATTGCAACTAAATTGGAGGATCATCCCAGTTCTTAGCAGGGAGGTTTGCTATTGCCACCCAGGATCACAGAAGGCTAAGTTGGCAAAGAATCCTGAAACATCTTAAACCCTGGAAAGTTGAGATGCTAGCCTTGATCTTCCCTCAATTAAGTTTCTGTAATGGCTACAACATGGTACTTCAATGTAACAATAAAGGCTGTCAGCTCATTTGCCCTACCCATTATTATACTTTTTGCATAGAAATACAGTTCAGACTGTCAGCTCCTCCATTTTTATTAACCTGGTCCTGCTTGTTCTTCCTGCTTGATTTAATGTCACCCTTCTCCTCAATCACTCCACATGCTTACCTCCTGCTGTGGTTCCCATTTCCTTGCCACACTAGTTTATACCCTCCTGACAGCAGACGAATTAAAAAGGGTGTGGGGGAGTTGCTTTACTGATTATGAAGAATATCACAACTGCATTAAGAGAGAACATCTTGGAGTTCTCGTCCAGCTTGAATATATGAGTAGAACTCAGGAATGAGGAAAATTCAATAACTATGATCAGGTTATACTATCGGATTCCCAAAAGGCAGCAGGACATAGAGCAACAAATATGTATGCAGATTATGGAAAGATGTAAAATCAACAGGCTTATTGCAGTGGGTGATTTTATCTTCCCCAATACTGCCTGGGACTCCCTTATTTCTTTGGGCATAAAAGGGACAGAATTAGTTTGGTGCATACAGGAGGGTTTTATGAAACAATGTGTATATATTCTAGTGAGGGAAGGGGTCATATTAGATCGAGTATTATAGAAAGAGTCTGACCAGATTATTGAAGTTACAGTTGAGGCACATTTTAGGAACAGTGATGATAATTCTGTAAGTTTTAAGACAGTTGAAAGTGCTAAACTGAGGAAGGCTAATCACAACAGTATTAGGTAGGAGCTGGAGAAATTTGATTGGAAGCGGCTGTTTGAGGGCAAATTCATATCTGACAGTTGGGAAGTTGATCAGAATTCAGGACCAGCATGTTCCTGTGACGATGAAAGGTAATAATGGAAGATCCGGGAACCTTGATGACAAGACATCTTGAAAGAGTAATCAAAAAGAAAAATAATGTTTAGGAAAGTCAAATAAGACAAGGTCCTTAAGGAATATAAAAGGATTAGAAAGAACCTCAACAAGGAATTAGAAAGACTAAAAGGGTCCATGAAATATTCTGAGCAAGTTGAATGAAGGAGGCATTTCATACATATATTAGGAGCAAGAGGTTAGCTTGACAAAGTGTAGCTCAACTGTAGGGCAAAGGAGGAAACTTATTCATAGAGCCAGAGGAAGGAAGTGAAGTCCTCAATCACATCAATATTCACCATGGAGAATGACATGGATGATGGTAAGATTAGGGAGGTGTATGTTGTCATTCTAGGGCATGCTGATATTAAGAAGGAGGAGGGGTTAGGTGTCTTGAAAAACAGTAAGGTAGATAAGTCCCCAGGGCCAGATGTGATCTATCCCAGGATACTGAGGGAGGAAAACGAGGAGATTGCCAGGCCTTGACAGAGATGTTTGTATCTTCTTTAGCCACAGGTGAGGTCCCAAAAAAACTGGAGAATAGCCAATGTCGTTCCTTAGATCAAGACAAGCAAGAGGTATAATTCAGGTGATTATAGACCATGAATTATTGGAGATGATCCTTAGGAATAGAATTTACTTGGATTTCAGAAAATAATGAATTTATTAAAGATAGTCAGCATGGCTTTATGTGGGTGAGGTCTTGTCTCACAAATTTGATTGAGATTTTTGAAGAAGTGACGAAGGTGATTGATGAGGGTAGAGTGGGTGTTATCTACATAGATTTTACTAAAGCACATAACAAGATTTGTCATGGTCAGCATATCTAGAAGATTAAGCACATTGGATTCATGGTGAGTTGCTAAGTTGAACACAAAATTTAGTTGGCCATAGAAAACAGTGGGTAATTGTGGAGGGATGTTTTTCTTCTTACCGGACGTCTGTGACCAGTGGTGCTCAGCAAAGATCAGTACTGAGACCTCTTTTGTTTGTAATATATACAGATGATTTGGATGAAAATGCAAGTATGATTAGCAAGTTTGCAGACGACATGAAAATTGGTGAGGAACGTTGTCAAAAGATATAGCAGGACATAGATCAGTTGGAAAGTTTGGCAGAGAAATGGCAGATGAGTTTAATCTGGACAAATGTGCGATGATACGTTTTGGGAGGTCAAGTGCAAGAGTAAAGCCTTACAGTAAATAGAAGGGCCCTTAGAAGCATTTATATCCAACTGTATCTTGGGGTGCAAGATCATAGCTCCCTGAAAGGGATGACACAGGAGGCTAAGGTGTCAAAGAATGCATATGGAATGCTTGCCTTCATTGGTTGAGTATCAAAGTTGGCAAGTCATGTTGCAGCTGAATAAAACTTTAGATAGGCCACATAAGGAATATGTGTGAAAGCTGGTCACCACACTATAGGAAGATTGTGGCGTCTTTGGAGAAGAGTTTAAAGAGGTTTACCAGAATGTTGCCTGGATTTGGAGTGTATTAGCTATAAAGAGAGTTTGGACAAATGAGGATTATTTTCATGAGAGCATCAAAAGCTTAGGGAAAACATTCAGTGAGCTAAGTCCAACCTTAAAATGTATCCTGTATCTTCCATTGTCTCCGCCTGCTCCTGCCCCACCGAACTCATCTCTGCGTACCTTGACACCGTCCTGTCCCCCTTAGTCCAAGAACTTCCCACCTATGTTCGGGACACCACCCATGCCCTCCACCTGCTCCATGATTTTCGCTTCCCCGGTCCCCAACGCCTTATTTTCACCATGGACATCCAGTCCCTGTACACCTCCATCCCCCATCACGAAGGACTCAAAGCCCTCCGCTTCTTTCTTTCCCGCCGTACCGACCAGTACCCTTCCACAGACACCCTCCTTCGACTGACTGAACTGATCCTCACCCTGAACAACTTCTCTTTCCAATCCTCCCACTTCCTCCAAACGAAAGGAGTAGCCATGGGCACCCGCATGGGCCCCAGCTATGCCTGCCTCTTCGTAGGATATGTGGAACAATCCATCTTCCGCAACTACACTGGCCCCACCCCCCACCTTTTCCTCCGCTACATCGATGACTGTATCGGCGCCGCCTCGTGCTCCCACGAGGAAGTTGAACAGTTCATCCACTTCACCAACACCTTCCACCCCGACCTCAAATTCACCTGGACAGTCTCAGATTCCTCCCTCCCCTTCCTCGACCTTTCTATTTCTATCTCAGGCGACCGAATCAACACGGACATCTACTACAAACCGACCGACTCCCACAGCTACCTGGACTACACCTCCTCCCATCCTGCCCCCTGTAAAAACGCCATCCCATTCTCCCAATTCCTTCGACTCCGCCGCATCTGCTCCCAGGAGGACCAGTTCCAAAAACGCACAACCCAGATGGCCTCCTTCTTCAAGGACCGCAATCTCCCCCCCCCGACGTGGTCGACGATGCCCTCCACCGCATCTCTTCCACTTCCCGCTCCTCCGCCCTTGAACCCCGCCCCTCCAACCACCACCAGGACAGAACCCCACTGGTCCTCACCTACCACCCCACCAATCTCCATGTACAGCGCATCATCCGCCGTCATTTCCGCTACCTCCAAACGGACCCCACCACCAAGGATATATTTCCCTCCCCTCCCCTATCAGCATTCCGTAAAGACCTCTCCCTCCGTGACTCCCTCGTCAGATCCACACCCCCCACCAACCCAACCTCCACTCCCGGCACCTTCCCCTGCAACCGCAGGAGGTGCAAGACTTGCGCCCACACCTCCCCCCTCACCTCCCTCCAAGGACCCAAAGGAAACTTCCATATCCGCCACAGATTCACCTGTACCTCCACACATATCATCTATTGCATCCTCTGCACCCGATGTGGCCTCCTCTATATTGGGGAGACAGGCCAGCTACTTGCGGAGCGTTTCAGAGAACACCTCTGGGACACCCGGACCAACCAACCCAACCACCCTGTAGCTCAACATTTCAATTCCCCCTCCCACTCCACCAAGGATATGCAGGTCTTTGGACTCCTCCATCGTCAGACCACAACAAAACGACGGTTGGAGGAAGAACGCCTCATCTTCCGGCTAGGAACCCTCCAACCACAAGGGATGAACTCAGATTTCTCCAGTTTCCTCATTTCCCCTCCCCCCACCCTGTCTCAGTCAAATCCATCAAATTCAGCACCGCCTTCCTAACCTGAGATCTTCTTCCCGACCTCTCCGCCCCCACCCCAGTCTGACCTATCACCCTCACCTTGACCTCTTTCCACCTATCACATTTCCGACGCCCCTCCCCCAAGTCCCTCCTCCCTACCTTTTATCTTAGCCTGCTGGACAAACTTTCCTCATTCCTGAAGAAGGGCTTATGCCCGAAACGTCGATTCTCCTGTTCCCTGGATGCTGCCTGACCTGCTGCGCTTTTCCAGCAACACATCTCCGGTTAAAATGTATCAAGTATGACTGAGATAGCCAATGGGGATAGCACCCTGAATGAGGTCACAAGGTCCACATCTAGTTGCAATGAGTGAGGTCTCAATGGTACAGTCCTTCTACAGTGAGTGAGGTCTCAATGGTACCGTTGTCCTAAAGTGAGTAAGGTCATAATGAGACTGGCCCACTGCAATGACTAAGGTCACAGTGGGACTGGCCCAGTGTACTGAGTAAGGTCACAATGTGACTGGCCCATTGCAATAAGAGCATAAGACCATAAGACATAGGAGTGGAAGTAAGGCCATTTGGCCCATCGAGTGAACTCCGCCATTCAATCATGGCTGATGGGCATTTCAACTCCACTTACCCACACTCTCCCTGTATCCCTTAATTCCTTGTGAGATTAAGAATTTATCAATCTCTGCCTTGAAGATACCCAACGTCCCAGCCTCCACTGCACTCCGTGGCAATGAATTCCACAGGCCCACCACTCTCTGGCTGAAGAAATGTCTCCTCATTTCCATTCTAAATTGACCACTCTCCTGAACTGTCTAAATCTTTCTGCAGCCTTCCCACCTCCTCAGAACTACCTGCCTGTCCACCTAACTTTGTATCATCAATGAACTTCACCAGAATTCCCCAATCCCTTCATCAAGATTATTAATATATAAAGTGAACATCTGCAGCCCAAAACACTGAACCCTGCGGGATGCCACTTGTCACTAGCTACCATTCTGAAAAATAAGTTTTTATCCCAACTGTCTGCCTTCTGTCAGACAGCCAATCCTCAATCCATGCCAGTAGCTCATCTCGAACACCATGGGCCCTCATCTTACTCAGCAGCCTCCCGTGAAGCACCTTATCAGAGACCTTTTGGAAGTCTAGATAAATAGCATCGACCAGGTTTCATTGATCTAACCTAGTTGCTACCTCTCCAAAGAATTCTAAAAGGTTTGTCAGGCACAACCTTCCCTTACTAAATCCATGCTGACTTGTTCTAATCTGACCCTGCACTTCCAAGGATTTAGAAATCTCATCCTTAACGATGGATTCTAGAATTTTGCCAACAACCGAGGTTAGGCTAATCGGCCTATAATTTTCCATATTTTGTATTGATCCTTTCTTGAACAAGGGTGTTACAACAGTGATTTTCCAATCATCTGAGTCTTTCCTGACTCCAGTGATTTTTGAAAGATTACAACCAGCACCTCTGTTATTTCTTCAGCCACCTCCCTCAGAACTCTAGGATGTAGCCCATCGGGGCCAGGTGATTTATCAAGTTATAGACCTTTTAGCTTTTCTAGCACTTCCTCTTTTGTAATGGCTACCATACTCAACTCTGCTCCTTGCCTCTCCTTAATTGTTGGGATATTACCCATGTCTTCCATTGTGAAGACTGACACAAAGTATTGATTAAGTTCTTCAACTATTTCCTTATCTCTCATCACTAGCCTTTCTGCAGCAACTTGAACTGGCCCAATTCCTACTTTTGCCTCTCGTTTGTTTCTTATGTATTGAAATGAACTATTACTATCATTTCTAATATACTGGCTAGCTTACCTTCATGTTTGATCCTCTCCTTCCTTATTTCTCTCTTTGTTATCCTCTGAGTGAGATTGCAATGAGACTGTCCCAGTACAATGGGTAAGGTCACAATGGGACTGTCCCTCAGCATGAGTAAGGTCACAATGGGACAGTCTCACTACAGTGAGTAAGGTCACAATGGGACTGTCCCTTGGCAGTGAATAAATCACAATGGGACTGTCCCATGATAGTGGGTAAGGTCACAATGGGACTGTCCCACTGCAGCGAGTAAGGTCATAATGAAACCGTTCCCCCCTGCAGTGAGTAAGGTCACAATGAAACTGTCCCCCTGCAGTGAGCAAGGTCATAATGGGACTGTCCCCCTGCAGTGAGTAAAGTCACAATGAAACTGTCCCCCTGCAGTGAGTAAGGTCACAATGGGACTGTCCCACTGCAGCGAGTAAGGTCATAATGAAACCGTTCCCCCCTGCAGTGAGTAAGGTCACAATGAAACTGTCCCCCTGCAGTGAGTAAGGTCACAATGAAACTGTCCCCCTGCAGTGAGTAAGGTCACAATGGGACTGTCCCTTGGCAATGAATAAGTCACAATGGGAATGTCCCATGATAGTGGGTAAGGTCACAATGGGACTGTCCCACTGCAGTGAGTAAGGTCACAATGCGTCTGTCCCCCCTGCAGTGAGCAAGGTCATAATGGGACTGTCCCCCTGCAGTGAGTAAAGTCACAATGAAACTGTCCCCCTGCAGTGAGTAAGGTCACAATGGGACTGTCCCACTGTAATGAGTAAGGTCAAAGTGGGACTGACTGTACCTCAGTAGTGAGTAAGATCACAAGGGGACTGTCCCACTACAGTGGGTAAGGTCACAATGGGACTGTCTCTCTGCAGTGAGTTAGGTCACAATGGGGCTGTCCCTCTCCAGAGAATAAGGTCCAATGGGATCGTACCCCTGAAGTGAGTCATGCCACAATGGGACTGTACTCCTGTGGTGAGTAATGTCACAATGGTACAGTCCCCCTGCAATGAGTAAGGTCATAATGAGACGTTCCCTCTGCAGTGAGTGAGGTCACAATGAGACTGTCCCTTGGCAGTGAATAAATCACAATGGGACTGTTCCATGATAGTGGGTAAGGTCACAATGGGACTGTCCCACTGCAGCGAGTAAGGTCATAATGAAACCGTTCCCCCCTGCAGTGAGTAAGGTCACAATGAAACTGTCCCCCTGCAGTGAGTAAGGTCACAATGAAACTGTCCCCCTGCAGTGAGTAAGGTCACAATGGGACAGTCTCACTGCAGTGAGTAAGGTCACAATGGGACTGTCCCTTGGCAATGAATAAGTCACAATGGGAATGTCCCATGATAGTGGGTAAGGTCACAATGGGACTGTCCCACTGCAGTGAGTAAGGTCACAATGGGACTGTCCCACTGTAATGAGTAAGGTCAAAGTGGGACTGACTGTACCTCAGTAGTGAGTAAGATCACAAGGGGACTGTCCCACTACAGTGGGTAAGGTCACAATAGGATGTCTCCCTGCAGTGAGTAAGGTCACAATGCGACTGTCCCTCCTGCAGTGAGCAAGGTCATAATGGGACTGTCCCCCTGCAGTGAGTAAAGTCACAATGAAACTGTCCCCCTGCAGTGAGTAAGGTCACAATGGGACTGTCCCACTGTAATGAGTAAGGTCAAAGTGGGACTGACTGTACCTCAGTAGTGAGTAAGATCACAAGGGGACTGTCCCACTACAGTGGGTAAGGTCACAATGGGATGTCTCCCTGCAGTGAGTAAGGTCACAATGAGACTGTCCCTCTGCAGTCAGTAAGGTCACAATGGGGCTGTCCCTCTCCAGAGAATAAGGTACAATGGGATCGTACCCCTGAAGTGAGTCATGTCACAATGGGACTGTACTCCTGTGGTGAGTAATGTCACAATGGTACAGTCCCCCTGCAATGAGTAAGGTCATAATGAGACGTTCCCTCTGCAGTGAGTGAGGTCACAATGAGACAGTCCCTCTGCAGTGAATGAGGTCACAATGAGACTGTCCCCCTGCAGTGACTAATGTCACAATGGGACTGACCCCCTGCAGTGAGTAACGTCACAATTATATGGTCCATCTACAGTGAGTGAGGTCACAATGGTACTGTCCCTCTGCAGTGAGTGAGGTCACAATGGGACTGCCTATCTGCAGTGACTCATGTCACAATGAGACTGTCCCTCTGCAGTGAGTGAGTTCACAATGGGACTATCCCCTTGCAGTGAGTAATGTCACTTTGGGACTGAACCCTGCAGTAAGGTCACAATGGTGCTGTCCCTCTGCAGTGAATGAGGTCACAATAGGACTGTCTATCTACAGTCAGTCATGTCACAAAGAGACTGTCCCTCTGCATTGAGTGAGGTCATAATGAGACTGTCCTCCTGTGGTGAGTAATGTCACAATGGAATGGTCCCCCTGCAGCGGGTAAGATCACAATGAGACTGTCCCTCTGCAGTGAGAAATGTCACAATGAGACTGTCCCTCTGCAGTAAGTGAGGACACAATAGGACTGTCCCTCTGCACACTGGGATTGTCCCCCTGCAGTGAGTAAGGTCACAATGGGAGTATCCCTCTGCAGTGATCGAGGTCACATTGGGACTGCCCCTCTGCAGTGACTGAGGTCACAATGGGACTGTCCCCCTGCAGTGAATAATGTCAAAATGGGACTGGCCTCCTACGGTGAGTAATGTCACAATGGAACTGTTCCCCTGCAGCGGGTAAGGTCACAATGAGACTGTCCCTCTGCATTAAGCAATGCCACAATGAGATTGTCCCTCTGCAGTGAGCCATGTCACAATAAGATTGTCTCTCTGCAGTGAGTCATGTCACAATGAGACTGTCGCTCTGTAGTGAGTGAGGTCACAATGAGACTGTCTCTCTGCAGTGAGTGAAGTCACAATGAGACTGTCTCTCTGCAGTGAGTGAAGTCACAATGGGACTGACCCTCTGCAGTGAGTGACATCACAATAAGACTGTCTCAGTAGTGAGTAAGGTCTCAATGAGACTGACCCCCTCCAGTGAGTGATGTCACAATAAGACTTCCCCTCTGCAGTGAGTGAGGTCACAATGTGACTGCCCATCTGCAGTGAGTGAGGTCACAATAAGACTGTCCCTCTGCAGTGAGTCATGTCACAATGAGACTGTCCCTCTGCAGTGAGTGAAGTCAAATGAGATTGTCCCTCTTCAGTGAGTGATGTCACAACGAGACTGTTCCTCTCCAGTGAGTGAGGTCACAGTGATACTGTGTCTCTGCAGTCAGTGATGCCACAATGAGATTGTCCCTCTGCAGTCAGTAAGGTCACAATGGGACTGTCGCTCTACAGTGAATAAGGTCACAATGAGACTGTCCCTCTGCAGTGAGTAAGGTCAGAATGGGACTGTCCCTCTACAGTGAATAAGGTCACAATGGGACAGTCCCTCTGAGGTGAGTGAGGTCACAATGAGACTGTCCCTCTGCAGTGAATAAGGTCACAATGTGACTTCCCCTCTGCAGTGAGTAAGGTCACAATAAGACTGTTCCTCTGCAGTGAGTCATGTCACAATGAGACAGTCCCTCTGAGTGAGATCACAATGAGACTTACCCCCTGCAGTGAGTGATGTCACAATAAGACTGTCCCTCTGCAGTGAGTGAAGTCACAATGAGACTGTCCCTCTGCAGTGAGTAAGGTCACAATGGGATTGTCTCTGTGTAGTCAGTGATGCCACAATGAGATTGTCCCTCTGCAGTCAGTAAGGTCACAATGGGACCGAACCCCTGCAGTGAGTGACGCCAAAATAAGACTGTCCCTCTGCAGTGAGTCATTTCACAATGAGACTGTTCCTCTGCACTGAGTCATGCCACAATGAGACTTCCCTCTGCAATGAGTGATGTCACAATGAGTCTGTCCCTCTACAGTGAGTGAGGTCACAATGAGACTGTCCCCCCTGCAGTGACTGAGGTCAAAATGGGACCGTCCCTCTGCAGTGAGTGATGTCATAATAAGACTGTCCCCTTACAGTGAGTGAGGTCACAATGGGATTGGCCTCCTGCAGTGAGTAAGGTCACAATGAGAATATCCCTCTGCAGTGAGTAATGTCACAATGAGACTGTCCCTCTGCAGTGAGTAATGTCACAATGAGACTGTCCCCCTGCAGTGATACAGTGAGTGAGGTCACAATGGGATTGGCCCCCTGCAGTGAGTAAGGTCACAATGAGAATATCCCTCTGCAGTGAGTAATGTCTCAATGAGACTGTCTCTCTGGAGTGAGTGAGGTCACAATGGGACTGTCCGCCTGCAGTGAATAATGTCACAATGAGATTGTCCCTCTGCAGTGAGTGAGGTCACAACGAGACAGTCCCAATGAAGGGGGTAAGGTCACAGTAGGAGGGTCCCAGTGCAGTGAGTAAGGTCACACTGGGATTGTCCCCCTGCAGTGAGTGAGGTCATAATCGGTCTGTCCTCCTGAATTGAGTGAAGTCACAATGTGCTTGCTCTCCCTGCAGTAAGAGATGTTGACGGCAGATATTTATACAACCAAATGGTATCAACAGAAATTGGCATGAAACCAGACTGGATTATAAGCAATCTGGGGAACTAAATTTTCATGACAGTTGCTGACAAGTCTCAAGAAATAGGTTACCTCACTATCAGCAATGAAGCAGTCGGTAAGATGAAGAAGCCCATTACATGTATTGATATGTGCTGTCAGATAAAAGTGAAAATCCCACTCAGCAAGCCATTACAGCTCTGTTGCTGTTGAAAGGTAATGGTTATGTTAGAAATGGGGAAAAGTGTTGTTTTTGCAGATATAGAAAAAGCATACAGAAAAGGGGTACAGCAAAAGAACTATTAACTCTGCAGGTATTTAGGGAAGAGTATCTCTACTTTTCAGTGCATAATTATGAATAATTAAGTACTAACTTTAATGTAGATTTATTAAAGGAAATAATTCCTTTTACCATAATGTTTAAAACAACAGTTTCAGCAAAACGCTAAGATAACTGAAACATATAAGAGAAGCTTGAAAAAGATACATTGTTAAGATATATGTACAAAAATGAAATGTACCTATGGATAATGAAAGAAGTTACAAAGGGGAACATCGAGATAAGAGTTTAGCCTTATGACAGCACGTGCAAGGGGGAAATTGCCAACTTGGAAAGAAAGGGGCAATGGGCGTGGAGCATAGATGGGTAGAGGCGAAATAGTAAGAGAGATTGGGCCATCAGGAGTCTGGAGAGATGACCTCACTCAGCTCAAAGTTCTAATTTGCTTTCATTTGCTTATGCAATTGAAGCCCTTACTTGCAAGTTCGTAATAAATTGTCTTGTTTTCAGTTTTGGTGGTCTCGTCTAAATTTTATTTCTAACAGTTACCAGGAGCACTAGTAAAACAGGGTCAATAGACACTGTAAGAAACCTTTTGGTTGGAGTCATGGAATTTGGGTGTGTTTGTTGGAGGTCTGTTATTTGAATCCCATGACATTTTTATTGTTAATTTGTGGGTAATGTATAAGCCAGCAACTATTGCCCATCCCAGAGGGCAGTTCAAAGTCAGCCACATTGCAATGGTTCTGAAGTCACATGCCAGATCAAGTAAGGATAACAGCCTCCTTTGTAACCCAGGTGGGCTTTTCCCTGACAATGATTATGTTTTAACTCCACATTTTTATTTCACCCGCATCATGACAGGATTCAAATTCAGGTCCACCAGAATATTACATAGTTCTCTGAACAGTCTGGGGATAATAGCACCAGATTATTGCCTTTGCTTTTTGTATCTATCCTTGCAGAATATACTACAACAAAGTAGGTTACCACCGTCTTCTCAGGGTCATCTAGGGATGGGCAACAAACACTGACCCAAATATGTCCATATCCCATGGATGACATTTTTCCCCCAAAAAATGCAATATTGAACTGCCATAATGTTAAGGTGCAAAGATGACCCTTAGTAGAGTGATATGCTCTTCCTGTTGAATGTGGAGGATTAGGGAGAATTTCCATGCTACCAGGGAGATAGTGAGGAAAGCAATCAGTCTGAGACTGGTACAGCGGGGAAAGGAGCAAGTCAAACAGTCAGGGCAGGCAGGGACAAAGCAGAGAATAAGGTAGGACTGATAAATTGAACTCCATTTATTTCAATGCAAGAAGCCTAACACAGAAGGCAGATGTACTCAGGTCATGGTTTGGAACATAGGACTGAGATATCATAACAATTACAGAGACGTGGCTCACAGATGGAAATGACTGTTAGCTTAATGTTTCAGCATACAAATAATATAGGAAAGATAGAAAGGGGGAGGGGGGCAAGAGAGAAGGGGGAGCGGCATTTTTGATAAGGGACAGCATTACAGCTGTACTTAGAGAGGATATTCCTGGGAATACATACAGGGAAGTTAGTTGGGTGGAACTGAGAAAGAAGAAAGGGTGGATCACCTTATTGAGATTGTACTATAGATACAATCTATAGTTAGCAGGCTATGTGTGGATAGGCTATCTACACAGCCTATGCATGGATAGTCAGCAGCAAACTGAGAAACAAATTTGTAAGGAATTCTCTGTAGGAATAATTGGGTCGTAATGGCAGGGTAGTGTTCAGGTTTAGATGGAGAGGAATTTAAGTGTGTACAAGACAATTTTCTGATTCAGTATGTGGATGTACCTACTAGAGAAGGTGCAAAACTCGACCTACTCTTGGAAATAAGGCAGGGCAAGTGACTGAAGTGTCAGTGAGGGAGCACTTAGGGGCCAGCGACCATAATTCTAAAAATGTTTAAATAGTGATGGTATAGGATAGACATGATCTAAAAGCTGAAGATCTAGTTTGGAGGAAGGCCAATTTTGATGGTATTAGGCAAGAACTTCCAAAAGCTAACTGGGGGCAGATGTTTGCTGGTAAAGGGATGGCTGGAAAATGAGAAGCCAACAGAAAGGAGATAAGAAGAGTCCAGAGACAGTCTGTTCCTGTTAGGGAGGGAAGAAAAACTGGTAGGTGTAGGGAATGTTGCATAACTAGACAAATTAAGGTTTTGGTCAAGAAAAAGAAGGAAGCACGTATGAGGTATAGCTGGCAGAGATCGAGTGAATGTCTAGACAGGTACAATGGCAGTAAGAGTATACTAAGAGGGAAATCAGGAGGACAAAATGGTTCATGAGATAGCTTTGGCAAGTAGGGTTAGGTGAATCCAAAGGGATTTTATAAATACAATAAGGACAAAAGGGTAACTAGGGAGAGAATAGAACATCTTCAAAGATCAGCAGGGCAGCCTATGTGTGGAACCGCAGAAAATGGGGGAGATGCTAAATGAGTATTTCGTGTCAGTGTTTATAGCGGAAAAGAACATGGAAGATACAGAATGTGGGGAAGTAGATAGTGGCATCTTGAAAAATGTCGATATTATAAGGGATGAGATGCTGATGTCTTAAAATGCATAAAGGGTGGAAAATTCCCCAGAACCTGATCAGGTGTACCCTAGAACTCTGTGGGAATCTAGGGAAGTGATTTGTGGGCCCCTTGCTGAGGTATTTGGATTATCAATAGTCACAGGTGCTGGAAGACTGGAGGCAGGCTAACATAGTGTCACTATTTAAGAAAGGTGGTAAAGAAAAGCCAGGGAACTTTAGACCAGTGAGCTGACATCAGTGGTGGACAAATTGTTGGAGGGAATCCTGAGGGACAGGATTTACATATGTAGGGATAGTCAACATGGCTTTGTGTGTGGGAAATCATGTCACTAACCTGATTCAGTGTTCTGAAATGTCAAAGAGATTGATGACAGCAGATTGGTGGATGTGATCTCCATGGACTTCAATAAGGCATTCGACAAGATTCCTCATGGCAAACTGGTTAGCAAGGTTAGATCACAAGGGATACTGGAGGGACTAGTCATTTGGATACTGAACTGGCTCAAAGGTAGAAGACAGAGGGTCGTGGTGGAGGGTAGCTTTTCAGACTGGAGACCTGTGACCAGTGATTGACCGTGAGATTTGGTGCGGGGTCAACTGCTTTTCATCATTTATATAAATGGTTTGGATGTGAACCTAAGAGAGTTTGCAGATGACACCAAAATTAGAAGTATAGTGGACAGCAAAGGAAGTGACCTCAGAGTACAACAGGATCTTGATCAGGTGGGCCAATCGGCTGAGGAGTGGCAGATGGAGTTTGATTTAGATAAATGTGAGCTTATAAGGCATCTGGATGGGTATATGAATTGGAAAGGTTTAGAGGGATATGGGCCAAGTGCTGGCAAATGGGACTAGATTAGGTTAGGATACCTGGTCGGCATGGATGAGTTGGACTAAAGGGTGTGTTTCCGTGCTGCACATCTCTATGACTCTCAGTGTCTGTCACTTTTCTGGCAGATAATCTGCAGAATAAATACATCATAACAAATCTCAAAGAAAAAAATGTTGTCAATTTTAAATAAGATTCAAGACTTTGGCAAGGTAATTTAACTAGACTCTCTTTTACTATTTGTTGTATTAATACTTTTCAATAAGTGAAATGACCAGGGGAGACAGGTAATTCCTGTTACAAACTGAATTCAGTGAATCATAAATTTTCTTTTGATGGCCATCTTAATGTAGCTTAAATCTTTTATCAGAAAAAGTAAATTGCCAGAAAATAATTTGCAAAGGCGAATCTCAAGTAAACCATTAAAGCTAATGCTACTTGGATAGCAATCAGAGCGATTCACCTCACAACGTGATAATGTGACACCTTTGTTATACTTCTGCAATCAGTTTCTTTTTCTATTCCTTCATCGTATTTCCATACGACCGGCAATTTTTGCTGCAGCAGAGAAGTGGCCGATGTCCGCATTGATAACGCCAGTCATGTGTTTGTTTATTTTGTATCTTTTTTTTTGTCCTCTCTGTGGTCAGTATCTGTGAGTCTGAGTACAAGGAAAAACGCCAATATGTCTGGTTAGTGGACGCATAAATTTGCGTTGTCTCTGCTCTTTAATGTGTTACTTGCAGAAAGGCTGGATGTTGGGGCAATCTCATAAAAAGGGGTATTTTTAAACTAATGGCGACTTAATTTCCCACAATCCCTCACGCGGCAGAAATGGTTCTATCCTCTGCCTTCGTTTCCCCAAGAAGCCTGGAATGCGCATGCTCCCCCAGGCCAGGCGCGGGGCATTGTGGGGGTTCCTTTGTTGTGACTCGATCTCGGCAGAAGCGGCGCTGAGAAAGGCGCTGTCCTGAGGCTGCATTGGGACTGGGGGAGACCATTCACATTGTCGCCCAGCTTTTGAATTGAGTGACACTCCAGACGGTTTAATTGAGCAGCTAACAGATCGATAGCATTGTTGTGGGTCTGCAGTAACATGTAGGCCAGATCAGGTAAGGACGGCAGATTTCCATCGTCAGACGCTGTCAGTAAACCAGAATTTTTAAAAGGACTTGATGGGGGTTTCATTATTATTAAGGCCAGTTTAATAATCCAGATGCATTATTTGAATTCAGATTCCACGGGCCGTGAGATTTGTATTGGCAGGGTATTAGCCTGATTACTTCATTGAAAGGACAGAACTTCACCATCTGTCTGGGACTTAGATTAGTTAGATTACCTACAGTGTGGAAACAGGCCCTTTGGCCCAACAAGTCCACACCGACCCACCGAAACGCAACGCGCCCACACCCATTCCTCTACATTAACCCCTTCGCCTAACACTACGGGCAATTTAGCATGGCAAATTCACCTGACCTGCACATTTTTGGACTGTGGGAGGAAACCGGAGCACCCGGAGGAAACCCACGCAGACACGGGGAGAATGTGCAAACTCCACACAGTCAGTCGCCTGAGGCGGGAATTGAATCCGGGTCTCTGGCGCTGTGAGGCAGCAGTGCTAACCACTGTGCCACCGTGCCGCCTGGATCCTGTTTCATTCCTTGTTTCTCCCAACTCAGATTCAGTGCCTGGTTTTATTTATTTCTTCTGAGCCCTTGAACTCTCATGTTGGCATGTGAGGACATGTTGGCATGTGAGGACTGACTATCTTGAACTCTCTGTGACTGGGTGAAAATTGCCTTCACTGAGAACCCACAGGAAGAGGAGGCCAGGGGAACAAGGCAGTAGCAAGTTCTGGACTGGTGGTGCTGGAAGAGCACAGCAGTTCAGGCAGCATCCAAGGAGCAGCGAAATCGATGTTTCGGACAAAAGCCCTTCATCAGGAATAAAGGCAATGAGCCTGAAGCATGGAGAGATAAGCTAGAGGAGGGTGGGGGTGGGGAGAAAGCTGCATAGAGTACAAGTTCTGTCAGGATTGCAGAGATTGAGAGCTGAAACCAGAGTTGGTCAGTCAATGTGAGTTTCCAGTAAATTATTTGTCTTATCACATTTAGCGAGAGATTTGTTGTGCTGACAAAATAGTTCAACAAAAGGTTTGAATGATATTTTGTTTTTTTTTCTTTCTGGAGCTCCTGTTGTTTGTTTCAGATACTTCTGTGCAGAGTGACCTATGATTTAAAGGTTATTCATTCCCATTAGCTGAGTTGACTAGATGGTCGGCTGTGGTGTAAAATTACACCAACAGCATGAATTCCCTCTCACTTCTCTGCACGTTTATTGTTTAAAGAGAATTCCTTTCCGTAATGGTGGCTCCGGCCTTTGAAATTCTCACTTATTGCAGTTCCCTCCATGACCTCACCACTTGTGATGTCTGTGATCTCTTCAAGGTCTCTCATTCTCTCAATAAGAAGAAGGCAGTATCCATTGTGTGGGGGAGCTGGAAGCAGACAGGAAAAGTTTCAGTTAAATCACTGCCAATTATGATGATGATAAAGAAGATGCTGCCTGAAAAAGGTGCAGGAAGCAAATTCAGCCAAACCTTTCAAAATGGATTAGCACTTTAACTGGTAAAAAATGAAGAACTTTGGGAAAGACAAGAAAGTGGGGTTAAATTACATAACTGAAAAATAAGAAAGGGATGATTACCTTGTTGGGATAGAACCGTCAATAGTCAGCAGGAAATTGAGAAGCCAATTGGTAAGGAGATCTCAGTTATCTATAAGAATGATAGGATGGTAATGGTAGGGAATTATAACTTTCCAAACATAGACTGGGACTGCCATAATGTTAAGGGATCAGATGGAGAGGAATTTGTTATAAGTAGAAGAAATTGTCTTTATTCAGTATGTGGATGGAGCAGTATGTGACTGAGTCTTGGGAAATAAGGCTGGACAAGTGACTGAGGTGTCAGCCGGGGAGCACTTCCATGGAATCCCTATAGTGTGGAAGCAGGCCATTTGGTCATCGAGTCCACACTGACCCTCTAAAGAACATTGTCCTCACCCCCACCCCCATACCCACCCCCTACCTCCATAACCCTGCATTACCCATAGCTAACCCACCTAGCCTGCACACTATGGGCAATTTAGCACGGCCAATCAACCTAACCTGAACATCTTTGGACTTTGGGAGGAAACTGGAGCACCCAGAGGAAACCCATACAGACACGTGGAGAATGTGCAAACTCCACATAGACAATCGGCCAAGGCTGGAATCGAACCCGGGTATCTGGAGCTGTGAGGCAGCAGTGCTAACCACTGAGCCCTTTATGGAAAGTGATCATAATTCTATTATTTTTTTAAATTAGTTATAGAAAAGGATACATCTGTTCTAAAAGTCAGAGTTTTAGATTGAAGAAAGGCCAATTTTCACAACAGTCGACAAGACTTTCAAAAGTTGATTGGGGCCGGATGTTCACAGGTAAAAGGATGGCTGCTATGTGGGAAGCCTTCAAAAATTAGACAATGGGAGTCTGGGAACAGTATGTCCCTGTTGGGGTGAAGGGCAAAGCTGGTAGGTGTAGGGAGTGCTGGATGATGAGAGAAATTGAAGTTCTGGTCAAGAAAAAGAAGGAAGTATATATCAGATTTAGACAGCAGAAATAGAGTTAGTGTCTTGACAAGTACAATGGCAGTAAGAATATACTTAAGAGGGAAATCGGGGGACAAAAAGGGGACATGAGATAGCTTTGGCAAATAGGGTTAAGGAGAATCCAGAGGGCTTTTACAAATACATTAAGGACAAAAAAGTAACTAGGGAGAGAATGGGGTCCCTTAAAGAACAAGCTCTTCCTGATGAAGGGCTTTTTCCTGAAATATCAATTTTCCTGTTCCTTGGATGCTGCCTGACCTGTGCTTTTCCAGCACCACTCTGATCTTGATTCCCTTAAAGTTCAGCTAAGTCAGTTGTGTGTGGAGCCGCAGGAGCTGGGTGAGATACTAAATTACTATTCTGCATCAGTGTTTACTGTGGAGAATGATCTGGAAGCTGGAGACCTTGGGAAATAAACAGCAATATCTTGAAAAGTGTCCATATTACAGAGGAGAAGACGCTGCATGTCTTAAAATGCACAAAAATGGATAAATCCCTGGGACCAGATCAGGTGTACCCTAGAACTTTGTGGGAAGCTACGGAAGTGATTGCTGGGCGTCTTGCTAAAGTGTTTGTATCATTGATAACTACGGGTGAGGTGCCAGAGACAGGAGGTTGGCTAACATGTTGCCATTGTTTAAGAAAGGTGGTAAGGAAAAGCCAGGGAACTGCAGACAGGAGAGTCTGATATCAGTAGTAGGGAAGTGGTTGGGAGATTCTGAGGCACACGATTCACATGTACTTGAAAAGGCAGGGACTGATTAGGATTGTCAGCATGGCTTCGTGCATGGGAAATCGTCTCTCACTAACTTGATTGAGTTTTTTTTTTGAAGAAATAATGAGGAGGATTAATAAAGGCAGAGTAGTGGACATTATCTTGATGAACGTTAGAAAGGAATTCAACAAGTTTCCGCATGGTAGACTGGTTAACAAGTTAGATCATATGGAATACAGGGAGAACTAGCTATCTGGATACAAAATTGGTTAGAAGGTAGGAGACAGAGGGTGATGGTGGAGGTTTGCTTTTCGGACTGGAGGTCAGTGACCAGTGGTGTCCCACAGGACTCGGTGCTGGGTCTGCTGCTCTTTGTCATTTATACAAATGATTTGGCTGTGAATTTAGGAGGTATATAAAGAAGAACAAAGAACAATACAGCACAGGAACAGGCCCTTCGGTCCTCCAAGCATGCTCTGACACATTTTGCCCTTCCATATTAAAACGGTGTTCACTTACAGGATCTATATCTCTCTATTCCCTTCCTGTTCAGTTGCATCTCTCTCTCTATATACCAAAGGGTCCACAGTGGGGAGAGACCATTCAACTGCTCCCAGTGTGGGAAGGTATTCACTCAGTTATCAAACCTGATGAGATATCAGCGAGTTTGCAAGTAACTAGTGATGAGATATTTCTTTGAATCATATCCATGCCGGAACAATGTTCTTTGAGAGCTTTTTCTCCTGATGTTAATAAATTACAAATAAATCTGTATGTGTCAAATACATTTTGGGGTACTTTAACAAAGTCAGCTAATTTTGAAGGGCTCTTACTCTCCTGTCTCCTCTATCTTCACCTCCAACAAGTGAGAGGAGCTCATGAAGTTTCTCTGTCACTAATTTGGAGATGCTGGTGTTGGACTGGGGTGTACAAAGTTACAAATCACACAACACCAGGTTATAGTCCAACAGGTTTAATTGGAAGCACACTCGCTTTCGGAGCGACGCTCCTTCATCAGGTGGTAGTGGAGGGCTCAATCCTAACACAATTTATAGCAAAAATGTACAGTGATGTAACTGAAATTATAGATTGAAAAATTGATTGTCTGTTAAGCCTTTCATCTGTTAGAATACAGTGATAGTTTCACTTCTTTCATGTGTAAATCACAAAACCTCTTTTTAAAAAGTTGTATTCTCGGGTTAGCTGTTAACAATGGTGATAGCTAGACAATATGTTGAAGGTGTTGGCCCCCTGTGTTCTGTCTATGCCATGATGTTTAGATTGATTCTAATCTAAAAAGTGCGATAACTGAGTTTTACATGAATTCATGCAGTTTTTGATCAAAGTACAATGTAACCCTGCAAGTACAAATTCACCCCATAAAATATATGTGCATGTGGGTCTTTGTCTGTCTGTGTGCATGTGTCTGTCTGGGTTTGGGGTTGTGAGTGTGAGAAAGTGTGTGTGTGTGTGTGTGTGTGTGTGTGTGTGTGTGTGTGTGTGTGTGTGTGTGTGTGTGTGTGTGTGTGTATAGTGAGTGCAGAGTGTCTTAAGTCTGTGAGGGGGTGCATGTGTGAGTGTGGGAGTGTATGTGTCTGTAAGGGTGTGTGTGGGTGTCTGTGTGTGTGTCAGTGTATATGTGTGTCCGTGTGTGTGTGTGTAGGAGTATCTGTGTGTGTGTGTACAGTGCAATGGTGGTCACCTGTAATGTGACATGAACCCAAGGTCCCGGTTGAGGTCCTCCCTATGGGTACCGAACTTAGCTATCAGCCTCTGCTCAGCCACTTTTTGCTGCTGCCTGTCCCGAAGTCCGCCTTGGAGGATGGTCACCTGAAGGTCCGAGGTTGAATGTCCTGGACCACCGAAGTGTTCCCCAACTGGGAGGGAACGCTCCTGTCTGTTGATTGTTGTGTGGTGCCCATTCATCTGTTGTCGTAGCCTTTGCTCGGTTTCCCCAATGTGCCATGCCTCAGGGCATCCCTGCCTGCAATGTATAAGATAGACAACGTTGGCTGAGTCACATGAGTACCTGCCACGTACATGGTGGGAGGTGTCCCCACGCGTAATGGTGGTATCTATGTCCACACTCTGACACGTCTTGCAGTGCCTACCGTGACAGGGTTGTATGGAGTTGTCCTGAGAGCCGGGCAGCTTGCTACGAACAACGATCTGTTTGAGGTTTGGCGGTTGTTTAAAGGCAAGTAGTGGAGGTATGGGGAAGGTCTTGGTGAGGTGCTCATCCTCATTAATAATGTGTTGCAGGTCACGAAGAACATGGCGTAATTTTTCAGCCCCTGGGAAGTACTGAACAACGAAGGGTATCCTGTCGGTTGCAGCACCTGTCTGTCTCCTGAGGAGGTCATTACGGTTCCTTGCTGTGGCACGTCGGAACTGGCGGTCGATGAGTTGGGCATTGTACCCCGTTCTTGTGAGGGCATCCCTGAGTACTTCCAGGTGTCCGTCAAGTTCCTCCTCATCTGAGCACACACAGGCACACACATACGGGCACTCCTATACACATGGACACACATATACACAGACGTGCACACAGACACCCACACATACCCTTACAGACAAACACACTCCCACACTCACACATGCACCCTCTCACAGACTTAAGACACTCTGCACTCACTATACACACACACACACTTTCTCACACTCACAACCCCAAACCCAGACAGACACATGCACACAGACTGACAAAGACCCACATGCACACATATATTTTGTGGGGTGAATTTGTACTTGCAGGGTTACATTGTACTTTGATCAAAAACTGCATGCATTCATGTAGAACTCTGAGCTCAAAAACTGCATGAATTTATGTAAAACTCCGTTATCTCACTTTTTTAGATTAGAAACAATCTAAACATCATGGCATCCACAGAGAACACAGGGGGCCAACACCTTCAACATATTGTCTAGCTATCACCATCGTTAACAGCTAACCCGAGAATGCAACTTTTTATAAAAAAGGTTTTGTGATTTACACATGAAAGAAGTGAAATTATCACGGTATTCCAAAAGATGAAAGGCTTAACTTACAATCAATTTTTCAATGTATAATTTCAGTTACATCACACTGTAAAGTTTTGCTATAAATTCTATGTGATAGGATTGAGCCCTCCACTACCACCTGATGAAGGACCGACACTCCGAAAGCTAGTGTGCTTCCAATTAAACCTGTTGGACTATAACCTGGTGTTGTGTGATTTTTAACTCTGTCACTAAGATTGAAACAGTGAGATCTGTTTCCTCTGTTGCATCCCTCCCTTCTATGAGCTGCTCAGGTCAAACTGCCTTTAACATTTTGATCGTCAGTAAGTTTGCAGATGACACCAAAATTGACAGTGTAGTAGACAACGAAGGTTACCTCAGGAGTACAACAGGACCTTGATCAGATGGGCCAAGGAGTGGCAGATGGAGTTTAATCTAGATAATTGTGAGGTGCTACATTTTGGTTGGGCAGATTAAGGCAGGGCTAACACATGGTAAGGTCCTGAGGAGTGTTGCTGAAGAAAGAGACGTTGGAGTACAGGTTCATAGTTCCTTGAAAGCAGAGTTGTGGGTAGACAGGGTAGTGGAGAAGGCGTTTGGTATGCTTTCCTTTATTGGTCAGTGCATTGATTGTAAATGTTGGGAGGTCATGTTGCAGCTATACAGGACATTGCTTAGGCCACTTTTGGAATACTGCATTCAGTTCTGCTCTCCCTGCTCTAGGAACGATGTTGTGAAACTTGAAAGGGTTCAGAACAGATTTACAAGGATGTTGCCAGGGTTGGAGGGTTTGAGCTATAGGGAGAGGCTGAACGGGCTGGGGCTGTTTTCCCTGGAGCATTGGAGGCTGAGGGGTGACCGTATAGAGGTTTATAAAATCATGAAGTGCATGGATAGTGTAAATAGACAAGTATTTTCCCTGGGGTGGGGGAGTCCAAAACCAGAGGGCATAGGTTTAGGGTGAGAGGGGAAAGATGTAACGGGGATCTAAGGGGCAACTGTTACATGTGTGTATGGAATGAGCTGCCAGAGGAAGTGGTGGAGGCTGATACAATTACAGCATTTAAAAGGCATCTGGATGGTTATATGAATAGGAAGGGTTTGGAGAGATATGGGTCAAATGCTGGCAAATGGAACAAGATTGATTTAGGATATCTGGTCGGCATGGACGAGTTGGACTGAATGATGTGGTGCCTGTCTATTTCTGGCCCCTCCCTAACCAATGAACTCAAAAACTGAACTCAGTTCAAGAGATGAGGTGGGTTCTGCCCTTGCTATGAAGGCAAAATGTGATCTAAGAAAGAATTGATGAGCCCGAGAAGTGTTGAAGTTAATGGTAATCAAGAGGAAATCTCTTGACTGGAGTGATGCCCAGAACAAAAGGGAGATGCTTGTGGTTGTTGAAAAGTAATCATCCCAACCTTAAGACGTCAGTCTGAGTTGTGCAGCACAGTGTCCCAGGCCCAACCACCTTCAACTGCTTCGTGAATTGCACTCTCTTTATCAAAAGTGAGGATGTTTGATGATGAATACACAGCGCTCAATTCCACTCGCAGCTCATGAGATAATGAAGCAGTCCCAAGTCCATGTGAAAGAAAATCAAAGCAGCATTCAGGCTTGGACTGATTCACAACAATTCACTAACATGCTACACAGTGACCATCTGCAACAAGACAGAGTCTATCGCACACCCTTGGTAAATACAGGGTTTTGCCAGTGAAGCCCACATCCCATGAGCAAACTACAAAAAGCAATTAGAATCATCTGTTCTGAATTTCTGTTCTTTCCTTTTACAGCTCTTGAGAATGGAAGGATGTGCAGACATGGAACTCAAACCAAGCGTCATGTCTCAACCTGATAGATTCAGTCAGTAGATGAGGAGCTGAACATAATTTGCCTTTTAATATAGATGCAGAAATGTACTGACAAACTGAATGAATTGATAAACCTTCACAAAATTCACAACAGGGAGAGATTGTAAACGTGTTGTGTGTGTGTGTGTGGCCAAGGCATCAACTCATCATCCAGTCTGGAGAGAGAGGAGAACACCAGCTCCACGGAAAAACCGTGGAAATGCGGGGACTGTGGAAAGGGGTTCAGCTCCCCATCAAAGCTGGAAACCCATCGACGCAGTCACACCGGGGAGAGACCATTCACCTGCTCCGAGTGCGGGAAGGGATTCACTCATTCCTCCAACCTGCTGAGACACCGGCGGGTTCACACACAGCAGATTTCACTCATCTGCTCGTTGTGCGGCAAAGTATTCAGTCACTCCTCAAGCCTTCTGAGACACCAGCAAATTCACACCGGAGAGAGGCCATTCACCTGCTCTGAGTGCGGAAAGGGGTTCACACAGTCATCCTACCTGCTGACACACCAGCGCATTCACACAAGGGAGAGTCTTTTTATCTGTTCCTTCTGTGGGGACGGATTTAATCGACTGTCCAGATTTCTGAAACACCAGCGGATCCACACTGGGGCCAGCCCATTCACCTGCTCTGTCTGCGGAAAGGGATTTATTCGGCCATCAAAACTACTCACACACCAGTATATTCACACCGGGGAGAGGCCGTTCACCTGCTCCATATGCGGCAAGGGATTCACGAATTCATCTGACCTGCTGACCCACCAGCGCGTTCACACAGGAGAGAGGCCGTTCACCTGCTCTGCATGCGGCAAGGGATTTACTCGATCATCCCACCTTCTGACACATCAACTTGTTCACACTGATCAGAGACCTTTTCAATGCTCTGACTGTGAGAAGACCTTTAAAAGTCGAAGGAATCTGCTGACACACCAACGGGTTCACACCGGGGAGAGACCGTTCACTTGCCCTATCTGTGGGAAGGGATTCACTCAGTCATCCTCTTGTCTGACACACCAGCGAATTCACAAGTGATTGCAAGGGCTTGTTCCTGCTGTTATTAATTGTGTTCATCATTGGGGCTTATTTCGACTGACATTAATAAACCATAGCAGATTGCTATTTAACATGCTGGAAAAATGCCACATAGCAGATTCGTTCTAAATATATTATTGTAGAGACCTAACTATCCCTGAACTTTCCACTGAGTGTTTGACATAATCTGACTGGAGCTCAGAAAGGACAGGCTTGTCGGGAGAAGGTCATATGGCAGGAACAAAGCAGTCCTTCAGGGTTACATTGAGAGGGCAAATGGCACTTTGCTGTCAATGATGAGAGATGAGAAAGACCAAAGGGTCAATCTTGAGGTGTGCTCCAGCTACTGTTATAGCATCATAGAATCTCTACAGTATGCAAACAGGCTGTTCAGCCCAACAAGTCCACCCAAACCCCTACCATATCACTCTACATTTCCCCTGACTAATGCACTTAACCTATACATCCCTGAACACTATGAGTAATTTAGCGTGGCCAATCCACCTAACCTGCACATCTTTGGACTGTGAGAGGAAACCCACGCAGACACGGGGAGAATGTGCAAACCTCCACATAGTCACCCGAGGCTGGAATTGAACCCAGGACCCTGGCGTTGTGAGGCCGCAGTGCTAACCACTGAGCCACTTCCACGATTCAGAGCTGCCAAGGCATGGAGCAGATGCTTCTTTACAAGTATTTAGAGTCAAAAAGAACCACAGTGAATGATGGAAACGTGCTGAAAAATTGAAGATTGGTGCCAACCTGTGATCTATTCGTGACTGCAAGTGAAGTATTAAGTTTCCAACTTGAAAAATGTGAATAAAGCATGCATTACTGATTGGGGCATAGAGTACAATAACAAGCAGGAGATGCTGAACCTCTTTTTTTTTAATGACATTTGTTAGACCTGAGAGTATTGTGTACAGTTCTGGACACTACACTATCAAAGATGTGAACACACATTGTAGAGAATGGAGCAGAGATTTACAAAAATGTTTCCAGGAATGTGACACTTCAGTTCTGAGGATAAATTGGAGAGGTTTGGACTGTTCCTCTTTGAAAGAATAAGGTTAAGAGGTGACCTCATAGAAATGTTCAATATCATGAGGTCTGGATAGAACAGATAGGAAGAAAGCTTCACACAAGGATCAAGAAAAGGGCAAAGGTTTTGTAAATGTAATAAATGATGCTTGTTCGCAGCACAGACATAGTGGATCAAATGGCCGCCTTCTGTGTCGTAACACTTCTATGATTCTAATTGTGGTCATTATTGTGTAAAATGTCATTGTTGTGTGTGTGTTAGTCCAGTCAACCAACAAAAACTTGTATTTAAGTAGCATCTCTAACATAGTAAAATGTAGTCAAGAAGGAAAAACAGATTACTGTCTCGATTTTAAATGCAGATGAATGAGTTCCCAGGACTCTTTTGACTGCTGGTACAATTATACAACAGACGTTTAGTCTCTGATAAAGAAGGACCTGCAGTGTGTTTCCACAAACTCTTTGTTTGATGTTAAACAGCAGGACTTTGATGTAGTCTTTGTCAGTATTAATTATACCTCCTAATATAGTAATTCTAAAGCAAGTATTCACTTCCTGGTGTCCTTGTTATGTTGTGCTGTTGAAATAAAGATTTAGTGAACTGTACAACAAAACTTTGTTGACTTTTTGGGAATGCTCTTCTGTAATTGACAATAATTTTACTTCCACATTTTAAAATTGACATTCTATTTTCTGAGGTAAATTGGGAATGATAGTAGTCCCAGTATCGCTTCCTGAGGAACATCACTTCCCACTATCTCTCCGTCTGAGTAGCTATTGTAATCCCAACTTTGTGTTTTGTAACTAGTTTTCCATTGATGATCATCTACAACTTTACACAGATCAGGCTGTGTGGAGTGAAGGACCAGGCAATAGAATGAATGGAAATTGGTCAGAAAATATGGGTTGAATTGTCAGCGAATTTACACCATCTTTCATCCATTGGCTCCAAACAGCATGACCTACCTCATCCTAGGGACTGTCGGCATTGCAGACACAGTTCTGCACCAGCAGATATTAAGCCCAGTAGCAGAAGCACAGATGAATCAAGTCTGGCAGAGATTCACGTGCATTTCCTCTAACCTGATTTATTACGTTTGTTGCTCCCAGTGTGTCTCCTCAACATTGGCGAGACCGAGCACAAACTCAGGGAGCAGTTCAGGGAACATTTATGGTGTGTACCATCCAATCAAGCCCAGCTTTCAGTCGCCATCCATTTCAACTCTCCCAATGACATGTCCACCCTGTGCCTCCTCAACACAAGGCCACACGCAAACTGGAGGAGGAACACCTCATCTTCCACCTTGGCAGCTTACAATCATATGGTCTCGACATAGAATTCACCAGCATCCAAATCTCCCCACCCCACCCACCTCATTGCAGACCCAGCCCTCCCTCTCTACCCCTGACTTCCTAAACTGTCCATCCTCCTTCCCACCTGTTCACCCTTCCCCAATCACAGCCACCTCCTACCTGCGTATGCATCCCGCCCAGCTTTCCCCCAGATGTTAAGCTAGCTGGTCAATAATTCCTGGTTTTTGTCTCCGCCCCTTTTCAACTAAAGTTGTCGCATTGGCTGTTTTCCAATCCTTTAGGACGTTTTTTTTCCAGAATCTAAGGATTTTTGGAAGGTTACCACCAGAGTATCCACTGTCTCTGAATATCCTTTAATAACCTCGGATGCATCCAGGGGACCTATCAATATTCAGCTCCTTTGGTTGCGCTGGCACTTTTTCTTTAGTGATGATTATTGTATTTATTTCCACCCCTCTTGTCCCTTATTATTTAGTAATTCTGGAATGGTATTCATGTCTTCTACTGTAAATACTGATGCAAAGTATTTCTTCAACTCATCTCTCATTTCATTGTTCTCCATTAGTATTTCTTCAGCCTCATTCTCGAAAGGGCCTACGTTTGATTTGGCTTTTCTCTCCCTTTTTATGTTGTTATGACATGGAGACGGCCGGCCAAACCAAACCAGTCTTTCTACCTCTGTATTTGCAACACAGTAAAATTTAACACTTTCAAAGATCCTCAAAATTGACCCCACTGGTCCCTAACCAGACTTTTGAATGACTAATCCCAGGGTCTGTGAATAATCAATTCTCATCACTGGTTTGCAGCTTAAACAAAAGACTTAGCAATTTATTAACAGTACATTGACTTGAGCAGAGCGAAATTAAACAACAAAGTAACCTAATCATTGTCGAGCCCCCTTCACAGAAAAGGCAGATAAACAAATAAACTCTGCCCTCATTCCTTGTTAATTAACCTTATTTAAGCTTAGCACTGTTGCTTCTGACCCAAGTGCCTCCCTGTCAAACCGAATGTCAAATTCCCTGGTTATTGTTTTCGTTATGGTCACTGTTTCCTTGGGAGTTTTTTGCTCTGACATCATTTCTCATCACCAGATCCAAAATAGCCTGATACCTGTACAATATATTGTTGTCAGAAACTATCCTGAATACATTCTATGACTTGTTCCTCATGGTTAACTCGGCCCATCTAACTTTCCCAATCTACATGAAAGTTAAAGTCACCCGCGATTAATATTGTTCCATATCCTCATTATCTTCCAATTCTTTCTCTGCTTCTAGGAACAGGAGCCGCCCATAGAGCTCCTCAAGCTTGTTCCACCATTCAATGAGATCATGGCTGATCTGGGGCCTAACTTCACATACCTGCCTTTGGCCTATATCCCTTAAGAAAAATCTTAGATTCAAAATTAATGACTGATCCAGCATCCACTGCCTTTTGTGGAAGATAGGTCCAAACGTCTACCATCCTTCATGTGTAGAAATGCTTCCTAACATCTCTCCTGAATGGCATCTAACCAGGGTTTTGTCTAACTACATTATAACTTCTACATCCTTGTACATAGGTAGGAAGAGGGGTGGGGAGGTCATTCAGGAGCTCAGGGAGTTAGGTTGGAAGCTAAAAGCTAGGACGGACAGAGTCGTCATCTCTGGGTTGTTGCCGGTGCCACGTGACAGTGAGGCAAGGAATAGGGACAGACTGCAGTTGAACACGTGGCTGCAAGGATGGTGTAGGAGGGAGGGCTTCAGGTATTTGGACAATTGGACTGCATTCTGGGGAAGGTGGGACCTGTACAAGCAGGACGGGTTGCACCTGAACCAGAAGGGCACCAATATCCTGGGAGGTAGGTTTGCTAGCACTCTTCGGAGGGGGTTTAAACTACTTTGGCAGGGGGATGGGATCTGGACTTGTAGTCCAGCAAGTAGGTTAGCTGTTTTTCAGGATGTCCAAGAATGTAGGGTGGCTGTGGAGAAGGTAGCACTGACAGGGAATACTTGCGGATACAGGGATGGGCTCAAGTGTGTATACTTACTTTACCGCCTGCTGCACCTGCATGCTTACCTTCAGCGACTGGTGCACCAGGACACCCAGGTCCCACGGCACACTCCCCTCTCCCAATGTACAGCCAATCTGCCTTCCTGTTTTTGCTTCCAAAGTGAATAACCTCAGATTTATCCAAATTATACTGCCATTGATGTGCCCACTCACCCAACCTGTTCAGATCATGCTGAAGGATCTCTGCATCTTCATCACAGTTCACCCTCCCACCCAACTTGGTATCATCTGCAAACTTTGAGATGTTACATTCTGTTCCCTCATCCAAATTATTAATATATATAGCTGGGCACCCAGCACTGATCCCTGTGACACCCCACTAGTTACTGCCTGCAAATTTGAAAAGGACCTATTAATTCCTACTCTTAGTTTCCTCTCTAACATACCCCTGAATATGTATTGAGTGGCTATGATCTCCTTGCAGACATGCCTCCAAAATGGCTGTAAGACCATACCCAGTAGCCCGTATTTGTGCCTTTACTTCATTGATGAGGAAAAGACGTTCGACAGAATGGGATGACGAGACTCTGTGAACTTCCAGCTTCAGGACGGACTTTCTCCCCTCCCCAGTTCCGACCGCTGTATGTTGCTGTGGAGTGCCTCGTGAAGATTACGGGTCCCTGCGAGCAGAAGAAGGGAGAGTCGCAGTGGTGATCCCAAAGAAACTGGACCCACGATCTCACGGATGTGCCCTGGGACCCAATGAGATGCAGATTCTGGAGCGCAGCCCCGTTCTCTTAATACAACCCTTGCAGGGCCAGGTCCACATCGCGCTGACCGAGACGTGACTCCAGGTCGAACACCTCCTTCTCCAATTCCTCGATCCTGGATTTCCGCCTCTTCGTCAACCCCCACTCCCCCACCCCCCTCCTCCCCCCCCCCCCACCAAGCATTCAGCTGACAGCAGACATGGACGTGAGCCTTATCCACGTCCCATTGCAGCCTCCAGGCGGGGAGCCCCTTCCACTTCCTTCTCCAGAAGGGAACGAAACGAGTCTTGGAACCGTTCATCCTCCAGCAGCAGGTTGTTAAAAGTGCCATTACGCTCACCCTGGCGTGGAACAGAAGGAGCTCCCCTCACGCCAGCAGGCCTTCTGAACACAGGAGGCGTGCGTCTGTGAAATGCAGAAGTGGTCAACTCTGGACGCCCCGACCCCAGGCCTCACGAAAGTGAAGGCAATGGAATCAGGATGGAGATTTCACCAGACATTTACCAAGGCAAAGGTCTTAACCAAGTCCCTCAACTTCCCTACTGAGCTCTTCTAGGCACTGCCATGGTCCCACCTCTCGAGGGTGCTATCGAAATCTCCCCCAAGAAGGATGAGTTCGCCCTCACTGATTAAACTAAGAGTAGACATAACCTCGAAGAAGCACGTCTGCTCAGATCCCATCCAAGGCGTGTATGTGTTCACGGAAACCAACCACAAGTTGGAGCAGACGGCCTGGCACATGCTCCTTGAGTCTCAAGATCTCCATCGAGTGCTGAGGGTGTCGGTCACCAGGAGCCGCCAGTTGGCCACAACTCCCAATTGTGATCCCACACCCCCAACCAGGGTCAAAAGCAGGAGGATTCTTCGCAGGAACCTCCAAGTCTTGAGAGTATACCAGACATTGGCTAAAACAACGGTTCGGAAACCTGCACCCCCAGCTCCTTAGTGCCCATGCCCACCTCAGCACCTGGCACAGTTGTAGTGGATGGCAGAGGGTGGGTTCATGTTTCCCCCCCCCCTAGTGAGGGGGGAAGAGGTGTTTCTGGGGTACATGCTTTTAGTACTGGAACTTCCGCCACCCCCCCCCCCCCACCCCACCGCTGTCCGACCAAGAAGAGTAGCACCTTTTCCGGGAGGGGTGGGGAGAACAAGAGACAAGTCTCCACTGTCTTGCCGCCTCCCCACCCAAAATGACCTCCATTTTTCCTGTTCCTCACAAGCACGCCGGGGCCAAAGGAAACTGGGGACATCCATCTGCTCCTTCCAGCTTTCATCACCGATAGGCCCTGGATCAAGGTCCAATTCCCAATGGGCATGGGACCGTGCACCTTTGCGAGGAAGCTCCGCCCAGACTGGGGGTCGATGGTCTCGGAGTCACTCAGGGAATCCTCCTGGGAGGCCACCCTGAAATGTTCAGTCTTCCCCCCCGGACGTTCCTCTCCTTCAGACACTCTCCGCCCACCCTGTTTGTTGTTGTTATGACACGATGGTGAACCCTTCTGCTAATTAAACCAAACACCCAGAAAAGCTCACCTCGCCTCATAATCTGTTAAAGTATGAGTGACAGTGAACTCCCAAATTCCACTATTTAAAGAAATAAATATCAATTTATTCTTTAACTCTAAAAGTGAACACTAAACAACAACTATTTACAACTCCATATCTCCTTTCTCTTAAATGCGTTGTTATCTGCCTCCAACAATATACTGTTCCCACAAAAACCAGTATTAAAATTACATCAACTCAATTTCAACTCTCCCTCTGGCTGACGATCTCCCTGGGTCATCTTCAGTCTTTTGCTGCAACGATGTTTCATATGAAAAAGGTACAGTTCTGGTCGCCACATTACCAAAAGGATGGGGATGCTTTGGACAGGGTGCAGAGGAGTTTCACCAGGATGTTGCCTGGTATGGAGGGCGCTCGCTATGAAGAGATGTTGAGTAGATTAGGATTATTTTTATTAGAAAGATTGAGGTTGAAGGGGACCTGACTGAGATCTACAAAATCATGAGAGCTATACGGGTATCCCTGGTTTTTCAAATTTCACTTTTTGCCATTTCGCTTTTATGAAAGACCGACATTAGTACCTGTTTTTGCTAACAGGAAGAACTCCGAAGAGGATTTTCATTTTTACTAAAAAAGGTGGAAATTTCTCCCATATAAATTAATGCTTCTTCACTTTACGCCGTTTTGACTTATGAAAGGTACCATAGGAATGCTCTACTTTCGGATAATGGGGGATACAGGGTGTAGACAGAGTGGATAGTGAGAAGCTTTTTCCCACAGTGGGGGACTCAATTACTAAGGGCCACGAGTTTAAGGTGAGAGAGAATAAGTTAAGGGGGGGGAGATATGCGTGGAAAGTTATTTACACAGAGGGTGGTGGGTGTCTGGAACGCGTTGCCGGGGAGATGGTAGAGGTGGACACAAAAGAATCAATTAAGTTGTAAGTAGACAGACATGTGAATGGACAGGGAGCAGAGGGATACAGATCCTTAGAAAATAGGTGACAGGTTTAGATAGAGGAATTGGATCGGCGCAGGATTGGAGGGCCAAAGGGCCTGTTCCTGTGCTGTAATGTTCTTTATTCTTCAGGAAGAACATCACCTTCCCATACATCTTCAACATAGCAACAATGACAGGGGCATCAACTACCCCCACCAAGGCCGCTGTATATGCCTCAATGGTCATGTTGGGGTGAATGCAACATTTTACACCCGGAGGTGTTTTGTTACATAATTAAAAGAGCGATGAGGCTCCCAAGGGGACGGAGAGGATGCAACCACCACATAGGAACAATTGGGCCCCACTCTGGATATTATTTTAGAAAGTCCTCTGCTCCGCTCCCTCCCAAACCAGCACCAACATCTCCTCTCACACAAACAGCAAGTAAAGGAAACGAGAGAGAGTCCCGTTAGGCCTCGCTTGCCAGTCTAGTCACCTCAGACAGCCATGTCCCAACCTGCCACCCAACTCTTAGGTGCAACACAACAGCCCCCAATGCCCAAAGACAATAGTCACTGGCAGTAAATAAGGCACAGTCACAAAGTAATGCTACATGGCCCAGGACAAGGAGATGGCCCAGCCCCCAGATTCCAAAGTACAGTCTCTCACTGCAAGTGTTCAGGCCCAAAGCAATTCATGTCCAGGCCTGAATCCTCAACTGAAGAAGTAATCCAGGCTCCAGGAATCTTAGGCACAGAAGTGCAGGCCACCATGCTTCTCAGGGGAGCAGCAGCAAATCCCAAGCTGGAGTGCTTTCAGGCAGGCAGACAGGCTGCAGCACCTTAGGTCACATCTCTACAAGCCACATCAGCCTCCATTACAGCAGCAGCAGAGTACAGACTCCCAATACACTGCCCTCTGCAAGGAAGTTAAAAATCACACAACACCAGGTTATCGTCTTACAGGTTTATTTAGAAGCACATGCTTTCGGAGTGTTGCTCCTTCATCGGGTAGCTGAATGCACAGCTACCTGATGAAGGAGCAGCACTCTGAAAGCTAGTGCTTCTAAATAAACCTGTTGGACTATAACCTGGTGTTGTGTGATTTTTAACTTTGTTCGCCCCACTCCAATATCGGTTTCTCCACATCATCTGCAGGGAAAACAGTCCCCCATCACCACCCACTTCTTGTACCATTGAGACAATTTTGAATTCCTGAAGAAGGGCTTATACCCGAAACCTCGATTCTCCTGCTCCTTGGATGCTGCCTAACCTGCTGCGCTTTTCCAGCAACACATTTTTCAGCTCTGATCTCCAGCATCTGCAGTCCTCACTTTCTCCTAGACAATTTTGAATCCAAATGCTTAGTTCTCTCTGTATTCCATGTTATCCAACCTTGTTAACCAGTCTACTATGAGGAACCTTGTTGAATGCCTTGCTGAAGTCCATATACACAACGTCTACCACTCTGCCTTCACCAATGCTGTTCGTCGCTCAGAATCCCCTCCAACAACTTATCCACCACTGACATTAAGCTCATTGGTCTATTTGTTCCCTGGTTTTGCATGATCACCTTTCTTAAATAATGGCACCATGATAGCCAACTTCCAGTCTTCCAACACCTCCCCCGTGGCTATCAATGATACAAATATCTCAGCAAGGGGCCCAGCAATCCAGCTTCCCTCAAAATTCTAGGGTACATCTGATCAGGTCCTGGGAATGTATCCACCTTCTTACCTTTCCAATCATCTATCTGGCTGGTCCTGTTGTGTAATCACTTCTCTAAATCTACTAGCCATCGCACTTCGTGTCTCTTGTATGCCCTCAATGACATTTAAGTCTACAAAGCTCTCAATAAAACTTGGTATGGAAAAATAAATTACCTTTCCTTAATCACAGTTTAATCTTAATAATAGTAATAATTTTAATATTAAGCATGAAAAAAAGAAAAAAATTATAAATATTAAAAAGAAATCAAACACTTCACTAAAAAAAAAGACTCTTCCTTGAATAATCCAATATTCAGCTTTCAATCTCCAGATTTTAAAAAAACTGTCTCCAGCTCTGTCCATGTGTAGACTTCTTCTCTATGCCAAATGGCTGATGAGTTTCTCTGGCACATTATGTTTGTAATTCATTACGCAGCTGATACGATGCAGTTCAAACCAGTGTCCTTGAACAATTACCTGCTTCTCTGGAATACCAGTTCAGTGACATCAACACAGTTCTCTTCCAGGAGAAAGTGAGGACTGCAGATGCTGGAGATCAGAGCTTAAAAATGTGTTGCTGGAAAAGCGCAGCAGGTCAGGCAGCATCAAAGGAACAGGAGAATCGATGTTTCGGGCATAAGCCCTTGAAGAAGGGCTTATGCCTGAAACGTCGATTCTCCTGTTCCTTTGATGCTGCCTGACCTGCTACGCTTTTCCAGCAACACATTTTTAAGCACAATTCTCTTCCATGCCATCATCAGGCAGTGCATTCCAGATCACGGTAACTCCTTTTTTGCCAATTATTTGAAGCTTTTTGTTATTTTCCTCCTCTGTGAAGCAGCTTTTTACTGAAAAGATTTAGCTGTTTACGCATCAAAGGTGAGACCAGAACTGAAATTCAGAAGAAAATTCCAGTTTCTATGGCTGACTGTATTGTTTCTTTCCTCTCTTTAGGGTAACACGGTCATTACATGATCTTGACATGTCTCTACCCTTTTGTGCATTGCCTCAGATAATATTTGAACCTCTCAAAGATAAGGTTTAGACACCGGCCTTTTACATTCTATGGAATTACAATCACTGAATCCCCCAATTTGGGGTGGGGGGGTAGAGAAATTTACCATTGATCGAAAACTGAACTTGACTAGACGTGTATTGTAACTACAATCAAGATTAGACTGATGCTGGAAAAGCAATCCTAAGGATTCCGGATGAAGGGCTCCTGTCCGAAATGTCAATTTTCCTGCTCCTCCGATGCTGCCTGACTTGCTGTGCTTTTCCAGCACCACTATAATTTTGACTCTAATCTCCAGCATCTGCAGTCCTCACTTTCACCATGTACTGTAACTAATGTAACTAACACTGCAGTGAGTAACCGACCTCCTGACTCCACAGAATCTGTCATCATCGACAAAACACAAGTCAGGAGTGAGATGGAATTCTGAAATAAAACAGAACAGGGTCACTCCAATAGGAAGTATAGGCAGGGCTAGGTTAATGAACAAGGTGGAATGGGCCGTTTAAAGTGTATTTATTTCAAGGAGCATAATAGATAAGGTAAATGAGCTGTAGAATCTGAATTAGTACATGGAACTACGATGTTGTAGCTGTTACTAGAAATTTGATTGCAAGAAGGGCAGGTTTGGCAGCTCAGTGTTCCAGGGTTTAAATATTTCAGGTGTGATAGAGATTTAAAAGGGATGGAGGAGTTGAATTACTGATTGAGGAAAATATCAACACTGCAGTAAGAAAGGACATCATGGAGAGCTCATCCAGTGGAGCCACATAGGTAGAACTTAGGAACAAGAAAGGTGCAGTCATTATGACGAGATTCTACTATACGTCTCTCAAGAGGAACAGATATGTAAGCAAGTCATGGAGAGATGTAAGAACAGCAGGGTTGATGTCGCATGTGATTCAATATCCCCAATATTAACTGGGAATCCCTTAGTGCCAGAGGCTTAGGTGGGACAGAATTTGTTAGAATAATTTGGGAGGGTTTAACCAACTGAACAGCTTTAGGGCCACCTCATGGCCATTCCTCATCACCCAATGTTTTGTTTAGACCTTGTTTTTTTTTAAAAGAAATATTGCAATATTTCTTGCTCCCTGTAATCTCAAATACAATTTATCAATTTATGCTTGCTTTTCTTTAAAGCCTGTTCCTAACTATACATTTTGGAATCTTACTTGTAAATATATATTTATATATTATAAATTCATTTATTCAGTGTTTAATATTCAAAATGCAAAATGCACACGGTTCCCAACTCTGAAATCCACCACAATCACCCAGTTCCAGTCCCCCAATTCAAATCCAAAACTAGTCCTCCCAAGTAGTCCTGACCAGTCATTGCTCAATTACAAAGCTATAGGTCCTGAAATAACCAGAGCTGCCTTAAAAAGGATTTGTCTATTCAAGTTAAAATTCAACTGTCCTCCATAAATCGCTTTTATGTAAGGATAAAAGAGATTAGTTAGAAACTGATAGTAAGGCAGTCATGACCTGTAAAAAGAGCAGGAGTTAACATTTTATTTCATAATCTGTAAAATCCTTAACCTTAAAAGAAATCATGTTAAAATTTCTATAATAGAAATCAGATTCAAAACAGTCCCGGATCTCAAGCTCCAGGGAACAAAGCGCAAACATTCAATCACCCCACAAACAAATGTGCATTCAAACCGAATCACAAAGGGTTAAACTTTCTGTTAGCTGTACAGTTTTTTTTCTCTCTCTCACACACACACATACACACACACACACACACACACACAGACAACGTATCTCACAGACACTTTGAGCTTCCCGTAACGAATCCTATAGCTTTTGTATATTTTTCTGGATGTATGGCTATAAATTACTTACGAAGTGTACCCTCAGTAGCCCTTCAGCTACTAGCCCTTCTGACATGAAGCATAATCTGATTCCTCCTGACTGTAAGGCTGTTTTCAATTGACACTTTATCATTTTTTATCATTTCCTCACGTCCAATGATTGTACTTTCAATCTCTTAACATTTTTCTTAAAGGACTGTCCGTTGGGAATGTGGTCCTCAGACGCCCTCTCATGTCTCCTTTGACACTTAAACAACTAATACTCAGCCGTTTCTTTATGTAATTTAATTAACCTTACTGAGGTCCGGTGTCACCTTCTTCCACACCCACTTCAGGGTCCTGACCTTCGCGTGGGGGATTTCCCCTCTTAACAACCGGTCTAAGGCTGGGTGTTCGAATCAGGTAGGTACCTTACTCATCAGATTAATCTAGCCAATTAAATACTTTAATTTATGTGTTGCCAATTCCCCGTACTTCTCGTACGTGCCCGACCACCAAGGCAATACTTAAAGGTCCATTTTCATACCTTGGTCTGTGCACAAGAGTTAACTGGTCGAATCAGTGCGCCCCATCCCGTGGCAATACCTGGCAACCACTACCGTTGCCTATCCCGGTCGCTTACCCAACCAAACCTCCCGCCGCGTGTCAGCGCGCCCTGTCCCACAGCAATTCCCCGGATATATCCAACCGGCAGCAGTAACTAACACTGCCTACCCTGGTCGACCGGATTCGCCTAACCCGGTTGCCCAGAACCCCGGTTCACCGGATATATTCAACTGGCAGCAACTACCGCTGCCGGTCACCCGGATATCCAACTGGCAGCAGTAATTACCGCTGCCTACCCTGGTCGACTGGATTTGCCTAACCCGGTCGCCCAGAACCCCGGTTCCCGGATATATCCGACTGGCAGCAACTAGCGCTGCCTACCCCGGTCACCTGGATAAATCTTTTAAGACCTTTCTTACCCGGGTCTTGTGCACACAAGAGTCACCCGACCGAACCCACCGCATCTGCCCATCTTGTTTCCAGGGTCTCTCAGTCCGGATCACGCTCGCCCAAGCGGCCGTGGCAAGGAGGGAAACTAGAGACCGCCGAAATCAGCGAGGTGCACCTTCTCTGTTTTCCCAAAAATGCCGAGCGACCGGAGCTTGGGATCCTGGACGAGCCCCCAATTCTGTTAGAAACAAGTTGAATAAAATTTAGATGAGACCACCAAAACTGGAAACAAGACAATTTATTCTGCAATCTTGCAAGAAAGGGCATCAAATGCAGAAGCAAATGAGCAATGAACATTCAAACTAGTACACAGTTATACTTTTGAGCTGCGTGAGATCACCTCTCCCAACTCTTACATTAGGAGAAAGTGAGCACTGCAGATGCTGGAGATCAGAGCTGAAAATGTGTTGCTGGAAAAGCGCAGCAGGTCAGGCAGCATCTAAGGAGCAGGAGAATCGACGTTTTGGGCATGAGCCCTTCTTCAGGAATGAGGAAAGTGTCGTTTTTACAGGGGGCAGGGTGGGAGGAGGTGTAGTCTAGGTAGCTGTGGGAGTCGGTCGGTTTATAGTAAATGTCCGTGTCGATTCGGTCGCCCGAGATAGAAATGGAAAGGTCTAGGAAGGGGAGGGAGGAGTCTGAGACGGTCCAGGTGAATTTGAGGTCGGGGTGGAAGGTGTTGGTAAAGTGGATGAACTGTTCAACCTCCTCGTGGGAGCACGAGGCAGCACCGATACAGTCATCGATGTAGCGGAGGAAAAGGTGGGGGGTGGTGCCAGTGTAGCTGTGGAAGACGGACTGTTCCACATATCCTACGAAGAGGCAGGCATAGCTGGGGCCCATGCGGTGCCCATGGCTACTCCTTTGGTTTGGAGGAAGTGGGAGGATTGGAAAGAGAAGTTGTTCAGGGTGAGGACCAGTTCAGTCAGTTGAAGGAGGTGTCAGTGGAAAGGTACTGGTTGGTACGGCGGGAAAGGAAGAAGCGGAGGGCTTTGAGTCCTTTGTGATGGGGGATGGAGGTGTACAGGGACTGGATGTCCATGGTGAAGATAAGGCGTTGGGGACCGGGGAAGCGAAAATCATGGAGGAGGAGGAGGGCATGGGTGGTGTCCTGAACGTAGGTGGGGAGTTCTTGGACTAAGGGGGACAGGACCGTGTCGAGGTATGCGGAGATGAGTTCGGTGGGGCAGGAACAGGCGGAGACAATGGGTCAGCTGGGGCAGTCAGGTTTGTGGATTTTAGGCAGGAGGTAGAAACGGGCACTGCGGGGTTGTGGGACTATGAGGTTGAAGGCGGTGGATGGGAGATTCCCTGAGGTGATGAGGTTATGGATGGTGTGGGAGATGATGGTTTGATGGTGGGAGGTGGGGTCATGGTCAAGGGGACAGTAGGAGGAGGTGTCCGCAAGTTGGCGTTTAGCCTCAGCGGTGTAAAGGTCGGTGCGCCAAACTACTACCGTGCCTCCCTTGTCTGCCGGTTTGATAGTGAGGTTGGGGTTGGAACGGAGGGAGTGGAGGGCTTCACGTTCCGAGGGTGAGAGGTTGGAGTGAGTGAGAGGGGTGGAGAGGTTGAGGCGGTTAATGTCGCGGTGGCAGTTGGCTATGAAGAGATCAAGGGCAGGTAAGAGGCCAGCACGGGGTGTCCAGGTGGATGGGGTGTGTTGGAGGCGGGAGAAGGGGTCGTCAGAGGGTGGGCGAAAATCCTGGTTGAAGAAGTAGGTGCGGAGGCGAAGGCGGCGGAAGAATTGTTTGATGTCTCGCCGCGTGTTGAACTCATTAATCCAAGAGCGTAGGGGAATGAAGGTGAGGCCTCTGCTGAGGACTGATCTTTACTCTTCAGAGAGGGGTAGTTCTGGAGGGATGGTGAAAACACGGCAGAGCTAGGATCTGGTGTGGGGCTGGAGCTGGGAGTGGGGGCGGGGATCGGCGTATGGGTGGGGTTAGGCGTGGTGACGGAGATCGGCGTGGGGGCGGAGACACTTTTCTCATTCCTGAAGAAGTGCTCATGCCCGAAACGTCGATTCTCCTGTTCCTTAGATGCTGCCTGACCTGCTGCGCTTTTCCAGCATCACATTTTCAACTCTTACGTTACCCAATCTTTCTTATTGTATTCTACCACTACCCAGCTGCGCTCCGCCCTTATTGCCCCCTTTTCTCCAAGTTGGCAACCTTTCCCTCTAAGTGCTGACATAAGGCTAAACTTGTATCTTGATGTTCTTTTACTTTGCTTGTAACATCTTCCATTGTTCATAAGTACATTCCATTCTTGAACATACGTTTTAACAATGTATCTTTTCATGCTTGGTTTATGCGTTTCAGCTGTCTCAGCTATTTTGCTGAGACTATTATTTAAAAGAATTATTTGCTTTAATAATTCTGCACTAAAGTTAGTATTTAATTATCCACAATTATTCATTAAAGATAGATACATTTCCCTAATGCTTGCCTAGCTGATATTTTTCTTGTACTCCTTGTCTGCACATACACTCCCTTGCTTTTCTATTTCTGCAAAAGCAACACACTTCCCCATTTCTTACACCTTGTACTGGGGGATGATCCTGAACAGGTCGACAAAGTTTCAATGGGGGAGCATTTTGGGAACAATTATAATAATTCTGTAAGCTTTAAGGCTTAATTACAAAAGTGTTAGGCGGAAACTGAAGATTAGAGTTCAGGACCAGCACATTCCTGTGAGGACAAAAGATAAGGACAGCAAATTTGGTGAACTCTGGATGACAAGAGATGAGAAAAGAAAGGAAGACATGCATAACGTTTAGGAAACTGAAATCATAAGAGTCAAATCAGACAAGATCCTTGAGAAGTTTCAAAGAAGCAGAAAAGAACTTAAGCAAGAAATTAGGAAGGTTAAAATGGGGGTCATGAAATGACCTTGGCAAAAAGGATTAAGGAGAATCCCAAGGCATTTTACAGGCAGGAAAGGGCAAGAGGGTAGCTCCACTCAAGAACAAATGAGGGACATAATGCAATGAGAGAGATGAATACTTTGCATCTGGTAACATCTGTGGAGAGAAAGCAAAGTAAATTTCCAGTCCAGTGACTCTCCTTCAGAAAGGTTCGGCAGTCACGCTGTGGGTTTGATTCGCTGACGTCGCGCTTGTTTCACGCTCACCATCGTCTGCACCCGCCCCAGGTCAGAAAGGGGCGGGCCCGGATGATCGACGACAGCATGAACCAATAGAAGGTAGGGAAGTGCGACGGTTTATCACCAATAGGAATGAAGTGTGGGTGGGGTTTGTTGGTTCGCGCATGACCACCCGCCTGGAGCTTCCGCGCAGGCGTAGATTTGTTGAGCCTGTAAGAGGGATATTGCGTGTTGAAGATGGAAGACAACGAGAAAGGCTGAACTGTTGTTAAGTGAAGGAGGGAAATTGTGATCCTGCAAGACTGAGATTTGTGATAAAGACTGCAAGGAAACGCTTCCATCACTCGTTTGCACTAAGCTGGGGCAGTGATTGCTGTCCTTCTGCGCTCAAATCGGCCCAAATTAACCGTCGCCATTTTTATTGGGGGTAATATTCAGTGGGACGTATGTACGGCCTCCATTTTAATAGGGGGCAAAATGGAGTAGGGCGCATGCGTAGCCTGCCATTTTTGTGAGGTGACTCAGTTGTTAGCGTTCCTGCCTCACAGCGCCAGGGGCATGGGTTCAATTCCAGCCTCGGGTGACTGTGTGTAGTTTGTTAAAAATCACTCCACTCCAGGTTATAGTCTAACAGGTGTACTTGGAAGTGCTAGCTTTCAGAGCGCTGTTCCTTCATCAGGTAGATAGTGGAGCAGGATCATAAGACAGAATTTATAGTGAAAGATCAAAGTGTCATGCAACTGATACAATATATTGAACAAACCTAGATTGCTGTTGTCTATCATGGGTTGCAGGTTTTGGTTTATTAGTTTGTAAATCCCAGAACTTTTTTCAAATCACATTGTTAAGATAACAAGGTTTTATAAATAAAAGTGATATCTCAGCTCAGACAGTACATTAAAGGTGTGAGGTTAGAGTCTGTCTATATCCCAATCTTGAGTCAGACTGGTTCTATTGCCAAAGTAGGAATTTATAAAATGTAACATGGATTGACTGCATACAGATTATGTGCTTTTTGAATGAATCTGCAATCATAATTCTGCAATTGCAAATTTACTCCATAGACTTATATGTCTGTGTCCATGCATGAGAGGGAGAGAGAGAGGGTGTGTGTGTGTGTGTGTGTGTGTGTGAGAGAGAGAGCCAGTGTATATTTGCATGTGTGTGACAGACTATAAGCACATGCTTGGGTGTGAGTGTGGGGATTGTGTCTCAGAGGGGGAGCACATGTATGAGAGAGGGTCTGTGTGAAAATGTGTGTTTGTGTGAAAGCATATAGTGTAGTGGGGTCATCTGTAGTGTGGAGTTTGTACGTTCTCCCTGTGCCTGTGTGGGTTTCCTCCCACAATCCAAAAGTTTGGGTGCAGGTTAGGTGGATTGGCTATGCTAAATTGCCCATAGTGCCCAGGGATGTGTAAATTGGGTGGATTAGCCATGGGAAATGCAGGGTTAGAGTGATTTGGTGGTGGTTGGGGGGGGGTGAGAGGGCTGAGAGTCTGAATGGGATGCTTTTTGGAGAGTCGGTGTGGACTTGTTAGGCCTAATGGCCTGTACCCACACTGTAGAGATTTTATGATTCTATGTGGTGAGTATGGAAGGAGTAAATTCGAGTCACGTGAGCTGTTTACCTGTTCTGAATTTCTGTCATTGACTTGTGCTTTTTTCCCTACTTTCCTTTTGCAGAATATTAAATATGAAGGCTTTGCAAACAGGAAATCCACCCCAAGCATCACAGAAAGATTTGAATGAATCTTTTGATTCACCAGTACCTGAATATTGTTGGTCTTTGACAACGGAAGGACAAAGGTTTGTTCTTTTTGTGGGTACATATTTCAAGTATCAATGTAAAGAAGTTAAACTCCAAATCTTAGTTGCACCACAAGTGAAGTGTATCCTCACTTTCAGGTATGACACTTGAAGAAAACTAGAATGTATTGGTCCTTCGAGGATAATGCATACTTACCTGGATAATTCCTGAACTCTAAGGGTTAAATTATGAGCAGAGGTTAAATAATAGTGAAAATAATGAGGAGAGGTGATGAAGTGCAGACTAAGGCCAGTCAACCCATAAAGTCCAAAGTGTCTCTGTGGAACATTACTAGTCCTCTAAGTTTATCCCTATCAAGTGCCTTTCTTGGCTAATTTGAGATAATTGATCATCTCCAAACCACCCCCCACCCCACCTTCAGTTTGTGTATCACCACTGGCAGCATAAACAAAGTCCTTGCCCATCCTTCCTACTTGTCCAAAACTGTACACGTGTGCCCCCTGCTCTTTGCAGCATAATCTAATAGAAATAACTTTTGCCTTGACTACCTTTTCTAAATTGATCAAAATCTTGTACATGGCTATTGAAACTCCCCTCAATTCCTTTGATTTATGGACAACAATCGTAGCTTTTCAAACTTGGAGCCAAAATTCCCTGTTTCCTTTCAAGGACTCTTTACAAGGTGTGAAGATCAGAAATGGATGGTTGTTCTGCCATAAACCCAACAGCTAGAGATTTGCAAAAAAACTTGAGCATTTTCTGTTTGTTTTTGCATGCACGATAACTCCCTTTATGAAGTCCAAGTTCCTATATATTTTGCTAAATGCTCTGTCAGCATGTCCTGTCACAATCACAGATCTGTGCACATCAACACCCAGATCCTTCTGACCCTGCACACACATTCGAACTGTACCATTAAGTATATATTTATTTTCTCTATTCCTTTTTCCAAAATGCACCATCTCATTGTGTTTACACTTGACCTGATTATGGGAAATGAGCCCAGCCAGATGAGTGAAGTTTCAGTGGGGAAGGATTTCAGGAGTCGTAACTATAATACAGTGAGTTTAATATACACACATATTGGGATAACAGCAGTCCTCATGGGAAGGTGTTAAATTGGGGAAAGGCGAACTACAACAATATTAAGAAGGAACTGGAGAATTTTTATTGGAGGCAACTGTTTGAGGGTAAATCCACATCAGACATGTGGGAGTATTTCCATAAAACCATAAGACATAGGAATGGAAGTAAGGCCATTCGGCCCATCAAGTCCACTCCGCCATTTAATCATGGCTGATAGGCATTTCAACTCCACTTACCCGCACTCTCCCCATAGCCCTTAATTCCTTGTGAGATCAAGAATTTATCAATCACTGTCTTGAAGACATTAACGTCCCAGCCTCCACTGCGCTTCATGGCAATGAATTCCACAGGCCCACCACTCTCTAGCTGAAGAAATGTCTCATCATTTCTGTTCTAAATTGACCCCCTCTAATTCTAAGGCAGTGCCCATGGGTCCTAGTCTCCCCGTCTAATGGAAACAACTTTCCAGCGTCCACCCTTTCTAAGCCATTCATTATCTTATAAGTTTCTATTAGATCTCCCCTCCACCTTCTAAACGCTAATGAAAACAATCCCAGGATCCTCAGCTCTTCGTCGTATGTTAGGCCTACCATTCCAGGGATCATCCGTGTGAATCTCTGCTGGACATCCTCCAGTGCCGGTATGTCCTTCCTGAAGTGTGGGGCCCAAAAACTGGACACAGTATTCTAAATGGGGCCTAACTCGAGGTTTATAAAGTCTCAGAAGCACATTGCTGCTTTTATATTCTAACCCTCTTGAGATAAATGACAACATTACATTTGCTTTCTTAATCACTGACTCAATCTGCAAGTTAACCTTTAGAGAATCCTGGACTAGCATTCCCAGATCCCTTTGTACTTTGGCTTTATTAATTTTCTCACCGTTTAAAAAATAGTCCATGCCTGTATCCTTTTTTTTCCAAAGTGCAAGATCTCTCATTTGCTCATGTAGAATTTCATCAGCCATTTCCTGGACCACTTTCCTAAACTGACTAAATCTTTCTGCAACCTTCCCAGCTCCTCAATACTACCTCTTGACCACCTAACTTTGTATCATTGGCAAACTTTGCCAGAATGCCCGCAGTCCCTTCATCTAGATCATTAAAATACAAAGTGAACAGCTGCGGCCCAACACTGAACCCTGCGGGACACCACTTGTCACTAGCTGCCATTCCAAAAAATAACCTTTTATCCCAACTCTCTGCCTTCTGTCAGACAGCCAGTCCTCAATCCATGCCAGTAGCTCACCTCGAACACCATGGGCCCTCACCTTACTCAGCAGCCTCCCGTGAGGTACCTTATCAAAGACCTTTTGGAAGTCTGGATAGATAACTGAGTTTCCCTGGTCTAACCTACTTGTTACCTTTTCAAAGAATTCTAACAGGTTTGTCAGGCGCGACCTCCCTTTACTAAATCCATGCTGACTTGTTCTGATCCGACCCTGCACTTCCAAGAATTTGGAAATCTCATCCTTAACGATGGAATCTAGAATTTTACCAATAATCAAGGTTAGGCTTATCAGCCTATAATTTTCCATCTTTAGTCTTGATCCTTTCTTGAACAAAGGGATTACAACCGTGATTTTCCAATCATCTGGGACTTTCCCTGATTCCAGTGATTTTTGAAAATTCACAACCAATGCCTCCCCTATTTCCTCAGCCACTTCCCTTAGAACTCTAGGATATAGTCCTTCGAGGCCAGGGGATCTATCAATTTTTCGAACTTTTAGCTTTTCTAGCACTTTCTCTTTTGTAATGGCTACCATACTCAACTCTGCTCCTTGCCTCTCCTTAGTTGTTGGGATATTACTCCTGTCTTTCAAACGACAGTGAGACAGAGTTCAGGAGCGGCATGCTCCTGTGAGAATGACGGATGGCTACGGCAAGTTACATGAATCTTGGATGATCAGGAATGTTATGACTTTGGTCAAAAAGGAAAAGGAAGCACACGTAAGGCTGAGGAGGATGGGAACTGATTAAGCACTTGATGTTCATAAGGAAAGTAGGAAATAACTTAAACAAGGAATGAGAAGAGCAAAAAGGGGTCATGAAAAATCATTAGCAAACCGGATTAAGGAGAATCCGAAGACCTTTTATACACATGCAAAGAGCAAGAGAGTACCCAGGGGAAGAGTTGGCCCACTGAAGGCCAAAAGGAGGCAATCTATTTATGGCGCCTGAAAAGGTAGGTATGGTCCAAAATTAAAATTCACCAAAAAGAAGGAATTGGTAGAGGATCATCTTGTGGAAGGAAGTGTCGAATTTCTAAGCCAAGTTCCTATAAAAAAAGGAACAGGTGTTGTGCATCTTAATAAATATTAAAGTAGGTAAGTCCCTGGATCCTGAGGGGATCTATGCTGGAATATTGAGGGAAGCAAGAAAACAAATTGCTGAAGCAATGACAGACACCTTTGTATCCTCTTTGGCTATTCTGAGTCCTCAGGGAGCTGTGGCCAATGTTGTCCCATTGTTCAAGAAGGGTAGCAGGAATAATCCAGGAAATTACAGGCTTGTGAGTCTCATGTTGGTGGTCAGGAAATTATTGGAAAAGATTCTCAGGGACAAGATCGATAGGCATTTTGAAGTAAATAGACTTATAAGCAATAGACAGCATGATTTTGTGTGGGGAAGGTTATGTCTCACCATCTTGATCAAGTTTTTTGAGGAGGTGACAAAGATAATTGAGGGAAAAGTGGTTGATGTCTACATGGACTTCAGTAAAGCTTTTGACAGGGTCCCCCATGGCAGACTGGTACAAAAGGTGAAGTCACATGGTAGCAGGGGTGAGCTGACAAGATGAATACAGAACTGGCTTAGTCATGGGAGACAGAAGGTGGAGAGTGGTGTTCCACAGGGGTCAGTGCTGGGACCTCTGCTGTTCATGATCTACACAAATGATTTGGAGGAGAACGTGGCTGGTCTAATTTGCAAGTTTGTGGATGGTACAAAGATTAGTGGAGTTGCAGATAGTGAAGAAGATTGTTAGAGGATACAGCAGGATAGAGATCCATTGAAGGGATAGGCAGGAAAATGGCAGGTGGAGTTTAATCCGGACAAATGTGAGGTGATGCGTTTTGGAAGGTGAAGTACAGGTGGAAATTATACAGCGAATGTCAGAACCCTTCGGAATATTGTTAGGCAGGGAGATCGGAGTATGCAGGTCTACAGATCACTGAAGGTGATAGCACAGGTAGATAAGGTAGTACAAAAGACCTATGACATGTTTGCCTTCTTTGGAAGGAACATTGAGTATAAGAATAGACAAGTTATGCTTCAGCTTTATAGAACTTTGGTTAGGCCACACTTGGAATATTGTGTACAATTCTGGTCAACACTCTGCCAGAAAAATATGGATGTTTTGGAGAGGGCACAGAAAATACTTACCAGGATGTTGCCTGGTATGGGAGATTTTAGCTATGAAGAAAGGTTAGATAGACTGGGTTTATTTTCACTGGAACGCAAGAGGTTGAGGGACGACATAATAAAAGTTTATAAGTTTGTGAATGGCATGGATAGCATGAAAAGTATGAGGCTTTTTCCCAGGATGGAGGGGTCAATTACTAGCCATGCTAGTAGTTCAAGGTACAGGGGTGCAGTTTAAAAGAGATGTGTGAGGCAGATTTTTCACACAAAGTGTGGTGAGTGTCTGGATCGCACTGCCAGAGAAGGTGGTGGAAGCAGACATAATAGCATCATTCACCTGGACAAATACATAAATAGGAAGGGAATAGAGGGATACGGGTCCTCTAAGTGAAGCCAGTTTTAGTATGGAAGGGCAGAATGTGTTGCAGCAGGTTTGAAGGGTGGAAGGGTCTGTTTCTGTGCTGTATTATTCTTTGTTCTTCCTGCTTCAGTATTACCTTTCTACACTCAGCTCGTTCAGCGTTCTACCCTTATTCCACAGGACGAAACTCTCCCTCAGCCACATTCTTGTTACATCCGTAAGGTTAGGTCTTCATAAAGCCATGTTCAACTCAAAACGTTTACCCTGTTTCTCTGTCAGCTAATGCTGGCCAACCTGTAAGGACTTTCTACCACTTCCTGTTTCGGATTTGACTTAAGCTTTATCTTCCCTGTCATTTTCTCATAGTGCTGAGAGTGTATTTAACCCCAAGGGCTCAAAAGGCAACTCATCAGCACCTCCTCAAGGATAACTAAGAATGAACAATAAATACTGGTCTAGCCAGCAACACCCATATCCCACAAACATATAAAAGGATTTTGGAAGTTAAAGACAAGGTTTGATCAATGTTTTTGAGATATCATTGGAACAGTAAGGTAGATTGGAAATGGATTTCTTTGCTTGGTGGATCTAGCACTAGGGAACATGGACCAAACATTCACTCCTGAAAAGTTTGGCTGTAATCAGTAAATAATTCTCGAGTTAAAAATGGTAGAGAGCTCCCGTTCTTCAAAGCTCTAGGGAATCCAAGCGGAGTTTGCCCAATCTTTCTCCGTAGGACAGTCCTGTCGTTGGCAGAACAAGTTCAGCGAATCTTTTATTGCGTTCGCTCCATGGCAATAATATCTATCTTGAGATAAGGCAACCAAGACTGCACATGGTACTCCTAACATTCCATCAGCCTTCGGAATAACATGCTGCACCTGCAGGTTAGCCCTCAGTGACTTATTGACACGGACTGCCCGAGTCTCTTTACGCACATTCTCAACTTCTCTCAGTTTAAGTTTCTCTCTCCAAAGATGCTGCTGGACCTGCTGAATTTGTTCAGCATTTTCTGTTTGTATTTATAATCTGCCATCTGGTTTAGTTTACTATAGTTCTGGAGTCACATGTAATGTGGTTGATCCGTAACTGCTATCTGAAATGGCTCAGCAAATCACTTGGCACTTCTGTTCTTCCTACCAAAGTGGACGACCTCTTATTTTCCCATATTATATTCTGTTTGCCATGTCCCTACCCAACCACTCTGCATGTCCAAACCTCCCTGAAAATGTTTTGCGTTAACCTTGTAACACGCATTACTGCTCAGCTTTGTATCATTTGCAAGTTTGGGAATAATACAAAGTTAAAAATCACAGAACACCAGGTTCTGGTCCAACAGGTTTAATTGAAAGCACACCAGCTTTTGGAGCGACGCTCCTTCATCAGGTGACACAGGAGCGTCGCTCCGAAAGCTAGTGTGCTTCCAATTAAACCTGTTGGACTATAACCTGGTGTTGTGTGATTGTTAACTTTGTACACCCCAGTCCAACACCGGCATCTCCAAATCGGGAATAATACAGTTCGACTTTGATATATATTGTGAACAGCTGCTGCTGATCCTTGTGTTATCCAGCTCGATAATCTACACTTGATTATCATTCAGTGTATAGATTCCAATCCAGCCATGGCAGTGGAATTCTGATTTGAAAGCCAGTTGTAATGACAGTTTCAGTGCCACAATCATCATCATTCATCATGAGAAGCCCATCTACAAAGACAAATCAGGGCAGGACTTATACACTTAACCATAAGTTCCTGGGATGTGTTGTTGAACAGAAAAAACCCTTGGAGTGCAGATTCATAGTTCGTGAAAGTGGAATCGCAGGTAGATAGGATAGTGAAGAAGGCATTTGATATGCTTGCTTTTATTGGTCAGTGCATTGTGTGTAGGAGTTGGGAGATCATGTTGCAGCTGTACAGGACAGTGGTTAGGCCACTGTCGGAATATTGCGTGCAATTCTGGTCTGCCTGCCATAGGAAGGATGTTGTGAAACTTGAAAGGGTTCAGAAAAGATTTACAAGGATAGTGCCAGGGTTGGAGGGTTTGAATGATAAGGAGAGGCTGAATAGGCTTGGGCTATTTTCCCTGGAGCATCGGAAACTGTGGGGTGACCTTATAAACATTTATAAAATCATGGGAGGCATAGGCAGGGTGAATAGTAAAAGTCCTTTCCCTGGGGTAATGGAGTCCAAAACTAGAGGGTATAGGTGTAAGGTGAGAGGAGGGAGATTTAAGAGGGGCAACTTCTTCATGCACAGAGTGGTGCATGTGTGGCATGAGCTGCCAGAGGAAGTGGTGGAGACTGGTACAATTAAAGATTTAAAAGGCATCTGGATGTCTATTTGAATAGAAAGGGTTTCGAGGAACATGGGCCAATTGCTGGCAAATGGGACGAGATTAATTCAGGATGTCTGGTTGGCATGGACGAGTTGGATCAAAGCGTCTGTTTCCGTGCTTACAACTCTATGGCTTTATACTTCTAATGCCTCTCGCTAAGAACTATCAGGAAGGAAATCTGCCATTCCCAAGTTCTGAACAAGTCACGTTGGACTCCAAAGACTAGCTGTTTTTCTCTCTCCAAAGATGCTGCTGGACCTGCTGAATTTGTTCAGCATTTTCTGTTTGTATTTATAATCTGCCATCTGGTTTAGTTTACTATAGTTCTGGAGTCACATGTAATGTGGTTGATCCGTAACTGCTATCTGAAATGGCTCAGCGAATCACTTGGTTTATGGACAGTTCAGGACGGATGAGAAATGTGTGTGGCTTTATCAGCAATATTCACATCCTTTGGAAGAATGAAGAGAAAACTAGATACAGGATGAAATAACTCTATAAAGGCTGGTACCCTGTCACCAAGTCACCCTTTATTTACACATGCATAGCACACTTGACACTGGTCCAGTTCCTGAGAGGCAGCTGTGACATGTCTTTTTTTTTCTTTTTTTGCTTACATGCCTGTTTGTTTTTTTTTAGTATTCCACCACCAGGAAGAAAGGAAATGCCTGAGTGGCTAATGACGAGCAGTGCCCTTCACATCAAAGGGCAATGCTGCGATATCAAATAAAAAGTGAAGGAGAAGGCAGGGATTAAATCAAAATGCCTGTTTTTGTTTACAGCAGTAAATAAGATACACTGACTGTGTGGTTCTAGGCTGTTCAGAAGTCAGTCTTCTCTCGTTCTTAACACAGAAAAGTGAAGAGTCCTTCAAACACTGATCCAGCTCCCTCCGAGGCAGCACTGAGTGAACAGGGTATCTAAGCCTCCTGTTTATTTTTTTTCCTCTGACACTCATGTTTAATTTGGGGTTTTTTTCTGTTCTTTCTTTCCTCCCTTTAACTACCGCCTAACTGTGGTAGTGCTTATTTCCCCCCCACACCCATGTTGTGTGCGCGCAGGTGTGAGACACAAGGTGCACGAATCTTTATTCAATTTCCATCACCAGGAAGAAAAGACACACCCAAGTGGCCAGTGACAAGCAGTGCCCTTCACATCAAAGAGCAATGCTGCGTGATCAAACAGTGAAGGGGAGGGCAGGGATTAAATCAAAATGCCTGTTTTAAAAAATATTTTATTAAGCAATTCACAGTTTACAAACCAATTAAAATTTACAGCTGTTTACAGAGAAACAGTAATTTTACAAGGGAGAGGGGCAGCAAAGCCAGGCCCCAAACCCCAACATTCAACCAGTTTTCAGGGAAATGAGGACAAACCCCAAATCCAAGTTTCAATCACCACAAAACAGTAACAAAGACATTTGTACATACAAGACAGTCCAATTACATTAAAAAGTGTATACAATACAGAAACCCAGCAAGCCCCTCCCACCTTCCGGCCACTCTAAGGCGGCCCGCCCTTACCCATCTTCCAGTTCTTGGTCCACCCTGAACACACCTTTTGAACACCTCTAGGACAGCCCGCCCCGGTGCCCGCCCGGGTGACAGCGCTGAGGACGGCCTACCTGTCTTCCAGCTCTTGGTCTGCCCTACGTACCATTAGGCTCTTACCCACCCAGATGCGCCATCTGGCCTGTGGACTACCCTGACACACCTTCCAGCCTCCTCTAGGACAGTCCGTCCCCTTCCCCAGGGATGACAGCACGCAGGGTAGCCCACAAGCCTTCCGTATCTCAGCCTGCCCCTACGCGCCTTCTGGCTCTCGGCTGCTCTGACACCTTCCGACCACCTCTAGGACAGGCCGTCCCGATTACCCCTTCTCGGGACGACTGCGCTCAGAATGGCCTACCCACCTTCTGGCTCTCAGCGTGACTGGCATGGGGTGGCCTACCCACCCTCCAGCTTTCGGGACAGCCTACCAACCTTCAGGTTCACAGAATGGCCTATCCAACCTCCGGCTCTCAGGGTAACAGCTTTCAGGATGACCTTTGAGCCTCCCAGCTCATGATAAGGCCTGCCAGACCCAGGGACACACAAGACAGTGCAGGTGATAAGCCCAACGTACCAAATGACAGAGTTAATTATCAACCAAACAAAGTCCTTTCTGGTACATAGAGTCCATTAGCATAGAAAGTTCTCTTCAAAATGTAGAGTCCATTTCCAGGAACAGAGTCCACTCTGGTATACAAAGTGCATTGTCAGAAATGGAGTCCACTCCAAACTGCAGAGTCCGTTGCTAAAAACAGAGTCCACAATCGAGGGCAGCAAATGCACACCCGACAGGTATTCAATCTCCATGGAGTCCTGGCCCATCCTTGGAAAACCAGGCCCACTCACAGGAACACAATATATTGTAAAGGTGCTGTTAACTCACAGGGGTTTGGTCCACTCCTGAAGGAAACGTCTTCTCCCAAACTCCAGGATACACCAAGTGCTCACCTCCCAGCACACGCACACGTGTTCAATCTGCAGAGGCCCAGTCTCAGGGCTAGGCCTCCCTACAGGAACAGCTCTTGTGGTAAGATGTATTTCTTCACAAGGGTGGCATGGTGGCACAGTGGGGGTGGCATGGTGGCACAGTGGTTAGCACTGTTGCCTCACAGCTCCAGAGACCTGGGTTCAATTCCCGCCTCAGGCGACTGACTGTGTGGAGTTTGCACGTTCTCCCTGTGTCTGCGTAGGTTTCCTCCGGGTGCTCCGGTTTCCTCCCACAGTCCAAAGATGTGCAGGTCAGGTGAATTGGCCATGCTAAATTGCCTGTAGTGTTAGGTAAAGGGTAAATGTAGGGGGTATGGGTGGGTTGCGCTTCGGCGGGGCGGTGTGGACTTGTTGGGCCGAAGGGCCTGTTTCCACACTGTAAGTAATCTAATCTAATCTAATCTAAAAAGGGCTCAGTCCAAACACCAAAAAAACAGTGAAGACACATACAAAAAACAAAGAAAACTAGAGTCCAAGGGCTAAGCCCTATCACAAAATCAACATTGTCCTTTTCTCAAACGTGAAAGAGAAAAGAGTAACACACAGGCCGTAACCAGCCAGTGAAACAACAATCCCCTAATGAGAACTGAGTTAACCCGAAACACATTATGTGCATCAGGAGTTTAGAAATCAGTCCTCATTAAAGGAATACCACTTAACAAACTGGCTCAATAGTTCAGCCAGTTCAGAAATCAGGTTTCCCCTTCCAAAAAAAAGCAGAAACCAACAGTAACATACTGATTGTGGCCCAGCCAGCACAGAGTCAGTCCCCTAAACTGAGGAGAAACTAAATCTCCTGTTTATATCAGTCAGCCAGGGCTTTCCTGATTGTCCCAGGTTAACAGTAACACACTGATTGTGGCCCAGCCAGCACAGAGTCAGTCCCCTACATTGAGAAGACTCTGAATCTCCTGAACCAGGTTAACAGCACCAATCAGGAAAATCCACCTGGGCTGACCTCATTCCAATCGCAGCATCTCTCCCCTACTAATGGGGGTGCAGGACGTTGATCTGACCTTTTTCTTGTAGCCTCTCTTGGGGTGTTTTGCCACCGGATCCAGTTCCCAGATACAGTGGGGTGTGCACCAGACTGCAGCCTGCCTCTTGCGCCCGGAGCATCGCACAAGAAATTCATCCTCTTCAGGTGCTAAAGGCATCGAGTTTGAATAGTCTGAGGCTATTTAGCCTGAAGGCTGAGAATTGACCTTTGATGTTTATAAAATCATGAGGGGCATGGATACAGTGAATAGGCAAGGCCATGTCTCCAGAATGGAGGAGTCCAAAACTAGAAAGTATAAGTTTAAGGTGAAAGGAGAACCATCTAAGGGGCAACTTTTTCCACAGGTGATGGGTGTGTGGAATGAGCTGCTGGAGGAGGTGTAGGATTGCTACAATTGCAACATTTAAAAGACACCTGGATTGATACATAAATAGGAAGCATTTAGAGTCATCTGGGCCAAATGCTGGCAAATGGGATTAACTATTAACAAATTGTGTGACTAGCCAAGAGGAAAAATGAAGTGTATGTAAGGTCTAGGCAGCTGGGAACAGAACGGGCCTTGGAGGAATATCGGGACAGTAAGACCAATCGTAAATGAGGAATCAAGCAGGCTAAAAGGGGTCATGAAATCAGCGAGCAGAATTAAGAAGAATCCCAAGGCCTTTTATTCATATATAAGAAGCAAGAGGGTAACTAGAGGATAAGGAAGGAAGATTGTGTGTCAAACCTGAGAAAATAGGTGAGATTCTCAAAGATTACTTTGCATCAGTGTTCACTGAGGAGAGGGACATGATGAATGTTGGGATTAGAGATAGAAGTTTGTTTTCTCTGGATCACGTTGATATAAGGAGGGAAGATGTGTTGAGTAGGCGAAAGGATATTAAGTGGACAAATCCCCAGGATCAGATGGCATCTATCCCAGGTTGCTGAGGGAGGTGAGAGAAGAAATAGCTGCGGCCCTGACAGATATCTTTGTAGCATTCTTAAACATAGGTGAAGTGCCAGAGGACTGGGGGAGTTGCTAATGTTCCCCCCTTTACAAGAAGGGTAGTCGGGATATTCCAGGTAACTACAGACCAGTGAGCCTGACGTCAGTTGTGGGAAAGTTGCTGGAGAAGGTATTGAGGGATAGAATCTATTTATATTTGGAAAAGAATGGGTTAATCCGTGATAAGCAACATGGTTTTGTGCAGGGCAGACCGTGCCTTACCAACTTAATAGAGTTCTTTGAGGAAGTGACCAAGTTGATAGATGAAGGAAGGGCTGTAGATGTCATATACATGGACTTTAGTATATGTAGAGGCAGGCACAGTAGATTCACTTAAGGTGATTCTGGAGAGATGCATGAGTAGGTGGGAAGCAGAGGGATACAGATCCTTAGGCTTTGGCCGATAGGTTTAGGCAGTGGATTTGGATCAGCTCAGGCTTGGAGGACTAAAGGGCCTGTTCATGGGCTGTAAATTTTCTTTGTTCTTTAGTTCAATTTGGGATATCTGGTCAGCATGGATGAGTTGGACCAAAGGGTCTGTTTCCATACTGTAAATCATGAAAACTGCATACCTGCAGCATCTACAATGGCTTGCTGCCCCGGATCCTGAAGAAAATGTTAACTGTTGGCCCAGGCTTGGCTTTGCTTCAGAATTTTGCTGTGGGTTGACCCAGAGTTCTTCTGTCCAGGGTATGATGTCCTGAGTGAGGCTATGCAATTGTCTTCACTCAAGTGGTGTCCTCCAAGCTTCATCAGCCTGGTAAGGGTGTCCACTTCCATCAGCACTCTGTGTAACTCATATGCTCCACTTGTCGTATTTTCTCATGACAAAGCCAGTTAGAGTCATAGAGTCCTACAGCGCGGAAACAGGCCCTTTGGTCCATGCTGAACAAAATGTCCATCCGTGCTATCCACATTTCCCTGCACTTGTTCTTCTAAACCTTTGTAGTGTCTGTTTGAAGTCTATTTGGGCTTCAGCTAGCAGGTGCTTTGCATGGTTACATCATTAATCCTAATCTCATCACCACTGAAATAACTCCACAGAGGCTGGTATCCCAACACCAAGTCACCTTTCATTTGCACATGCATAATACTTGACACTGGTCTGGATTCCTCAGAGCCAGTTCTCAGTGTGAGCAGAATCCCTGACACTCTTGTTTGTATCTGTCAATCTGTGCTCCCTGACTGGGGCTGTAAACCACGTCCAATCAGGGAAGCCATGTTCTTTGAGGTCTACCTGGCTCACCTGTTTACAATCACCACAAAGGAATTGCAGACTTAAATTTCCCAGACAGGCACTGAGTGTTACCACAGGGTCCTGCCGCATCGCTCAGGTCTACGCTGCTTCAACCCTTGCGTGGCAATCATGAAATTGGCACCAAGTTCCTCTCCAGGGCCACATGTAGAATTTATTAGCCTCCGCCGAGACTCACCGCAAGGAGATTATCTAATCAATTTGTTCAGAGATGTTACGACAGCTCTGGAGAAGGTGTAATGTTTCAAATACCTAAAAAGACAAATCACCCTGTACCAATATATACATGGTCCACAGCTCTGCAAAATAAACAGTTGGTCTGGGAGTCCATAAGTCATTGCAGTATGTGGTTACATGGGATTGCTTTATACAACATCCTCCACCCCAGGTGCCCAATGGAAAGTTGGAGGACTCCTGGGTAAACAGCCCTTGACTGGGGACTCTGTCTTGCAGTAAAAAAAACTATGCAAGGCATGTCTGGGCAGCAAACAAAGGAATAGGAAGTGGACCACATGCAGCACATGCACCAAAAAAACTTTTCTTCAGGCGGAAGGACATAGTGGGGAGGGGGCATTCCCATAAGGCAACTCAGATTGTGGGGTGCAGCCTCCTGAGCAAGGTTCAGGAAACTAGGTCTGATATGAAATTGGAGCAGGAATACATACAGGTGGGATCCCTGAGTATCCTCCAAATGAGGCACAGTGTTGTGCCTGAGCATTGTGATTTCCAGGTGACGGTTTGCATTGGCCAGGAGCTCGAAATCCACTGGTCCCTTTTATTTGGGAGAAAGGACTGAAGATGCTGGAGATCAGAGTTGAGAACGTGGTTCTAGAAAAGCTCAGTAGGTCAGGCAGTCGGGCATAAGCCGTTTATCAGGAATCATTCGTGATGAAGGGCTCTTGCCCCAAACCGTTGATTCTCCTGCTCCTGGGGTGTTGCCTGACCAGCTGTGCTATTCCAGCACCCCACTCTCACCACTGGTACCTTTTATTTGCCAATTTCTGTGGCAGGATCCAGCTCCTGGTACCTGCAACCCACCAAGTTCCCAAACAGCCACAGTCCACCTTCCCACCGGCGATTGGAACCAGTGATGATGAAGGTGTGGAATACTTAGCCCCATTTCATTTTTGCATCAACCTGTTCAGAGATATAATTGTACATTTTTGGAACAGGCGGGATTTGAACCTGTGTTTCTAGGCCCTGAGGGGGTGGATACGACCTGTGTGCGATGAAACACATTAATGTCATTCATCTCGCAATGGAACGCGACTGATTGGCTAGCAGTTTCCGTCAGTCAGACTGAGGCTGGGCTGCCAACCAATTGGAGTGAATGGTGGGTGGACACTAGTTAGGTCACATGACCGCTTCAGGTCTCCGCGCAGGCGCATTGGTGATTTGACGGAAGCGTGGGTCGTTGCTTGGGGAGGGGGTTGGAGGCCGCTAAGGAAGATAAACAGGCTGACTGCAGGATAGAAATGGACTGATTGTCGATTGGAAAAGCTGAAAAACCACATGGTGCAGGCCCCTAGACTCAAATTGGAAACGTATTTGTACCAAACTAGTCAGCAGCTGCGAGCCTGAACCGTCGTCTCGAGCCCAGGTAACGGCCGCCATCTTTATGTGGACAATGGGTAGCAGCGCACATGCGCGGTCAGTCTGAATTACCAGGGGAGGAAGTAGACAGCAAATCCAAGCAGATGTATTTTTTCTGAGCTTCTATCCTGTACCAATAGTGATGACTTTTTTGTAACTCGTTTGACAGGGTATTAAGTGGAAAGAATATAAAGATGGGAAACTCAAACCAAGCATCACATCAAGATGTGACAGAGTCGCTTGAATCATCAGAACATGACAGTCAGCGTCCTTTGAGTGTGGAAGGGAAAAGGTTTGTCTGTTGCTTTGTTGGAGCAGATTTCGGATATTGATGTGACTGCAAAATCACCAAGATATTCAAAACCCTGATTATAGATATTTTCTAAGCAATGCTTCTGAGGAAGGGTCTCTGAACCCGAAATGTTAACTCTGATTTGTCTCCACAGCTGCTGCCAGGTCTGCAGCGCGTTTCTGGCAACTTTTGTTTTTGTTTCTGATTTACAGCATCCACCATTCTTTCAGTTTTTATTTTCTAAGTTGCCTGTTCAGACTTGTCATTACACACCGCTGGAACAGGTGATACTTGAATCCAGGCCTCATGGTTCTGAGGTAGACACAACAATTTCAGCACAAGAACATTTAAAATCCTCATCATATAGCAAGTGTATGTGTTCAATTCTGGGTACCCCATCTAAAGTATTCAATTAAACCAAAGAATTGTATTTAGAACAGAACAGCACAGGAACGGACACTTCAGCCCATAATGTTGTAGAGTCGTAGAGCTATACAGCACGGAAATGGACCCTTCAGTCCAACTTGCCCATGCTGACTACATATCTGAAATTAATTTAGTCCCATTTGGCCCATCTCCCTCTAAAACCTTCCTATTCATATACCCATCCAGATGCCTTTGAAATGTTGTAACTATACCAGCTTCTACCACTTTCTCTGGTAACTCATTCCATACATGCACCACCCTCTGTGTGAAAAAGTTGTCTCGTCAGTTCCTTTAAAGTCTTTCCCCTCTCACCTATGTATACTAGTTTTGAACTCCCCTACCCTAGGAAAAGACCTTGGCTATTTACCCTATCCATGCCCCTCATGATTTTATAAAACCTCACTAAGGTCACCCCTCAGCTCTTGACGCTCCAAGGAAAACAGCCCCATCCTATTCAACCCCTCCCTATAGCTCAAATCCTCCAAACCTGACAACATCCTTGTAACTCTTTTCTGAACCCCTTTCAAGTTTCACAACATCCTTCCAATAGGAAGGAGACCAGAATTGCACGCAATATTCCAAAAGTGGCCTAACCAATGTCCTGTACAGCCGCAACATGATCTCCCAACTCCAGTATTCAATGCACTGACCAATAAAGACAAGTGTACCAAACACCTTCTTCACTACTCTACCTGCAACTCCACTTCCAAGGAACTATGAACCTGCACTCCAAGGTTGCATTAAGTGTTATGCCAAAATGACACCAAATTATACTATTCCTTTCTGCCTGCCCTTGGTCAATAACCCTCCATTCCTTGCATATTTATATGCTTATCTAAAAGTCCCTTAAGTGCCCCTATCATAGAACATAGAATATTACAGAGCAGTACAGGCCCTTTGGCCCTTGCTGTTGCGCCGACCTGTGAAATCAATCTGAAGCCCATCCAATCTACACTAATCCATCCTCATCCAAGTGCCTATCCAATGCCCAAAAGGTTGGCGAGTCTACTATTATTGCAGGTAGTGCATTCCATGACCCTACTACTCTGAGTAAAGAAATTACCTCTGACATCTGTCCGAAATCTATCACCCCTCAATTTAAAGCTATGTCTCCTCATGCTAGCCATTGCCATCTGAGGAAAAAGGCTCTCACTGTCCAACCTTTTTTTAACCCTCTTATGTGTCAATTAAGTCATCTCTCAACCTTCTCTACAGAGCCTCAAGTCCCTCAGTCTTTCCTTGTAAGGCCTTCCCTCCATACCAGGCAACACCAAGTAAATCTCCTCTAAACCCTTTCCAAAGCTTCAACATTCTTCCGCTAAAACGGTGACCAGAACTGTATGCAGTTCTCCAGGTGTGGCTGCACCAGAGTTTTGTACAACTGCAGCATGACCTCATGGTTCTGAAATTCAATCCCTCTAACAATAAAAGCTAACACATCATATGCCTTCTTAACAACCCTATCAACCTGGATGGCAACTTTCAAGGATCTATGTACCTGGACACAGAGACGTCTCTGCACATCTACGCTTCCAAGAATCTTACCATTAGGCCGTTACTCTGAATTCCTGTTACTCCTTTCAAAGTGAATCACTTCACACTTTTCTGCATTAAACTCCATTTGCCACCTCTCAGCCCAGCTCTGCAGCTTATCTATGTCCCTGTGTACCTTAAAACATCCTTTGTCACTATTCACAACCAACCGAAGTGTCATTCACAAATTTACTAACCCATCTTTCGATGTCCTCATCCAGGTAATTTATGAAAATGACAAACAGCAGTGGCCCCAAAACAGGTCCTTGCAGTACACCACTAGTAACTGAACTCCAGGATGAACATTTCCCATCAACCACCACCCTCTGTCTTCTTTGAGCGAGCCAATTTCTCATCCAAACCACTAAGTCATCCTCAATCCCGTGCCTCTGTATTTTGTGCAATAGCCTACCGTAGGGAACCTTATCAAACGCCTTACTGAAATCCATATACAGATCAACTGCTTCACCCTTATCCACCTGGTTGGTCACCTTCTCAAAGAACTCAATAAGGTTTGTGAGGCACGATATACCCTTGAATTGAATTGAATTTATTGTCACATGTACCAAGGCACAGTGAAAAGCTTTGTCTTGCGAGCAATATAGGCAGACCACATAGTTAAATTAGTTAAATAGCATAGATAACAGCAGCAAAACAAAAACAGAGGTACAGGCGAATGCTAAGCGTTTGTGAGTCCATTCAGTACTCTAACAACAGTAGGGTAGAAATTGTTTCGAAACCAGCTGATGCGTGTGTTCAGGCTTCTGTACCTTCTCCCCAATGGTAGAGGTTGTAGAAAAACATTGCCAGGGCAGGATGGATCTTTGAGAATGCTGGTGGCCTTTCCTTGACAGCGGGCCCAGTATAAACGTGCGAGTCGCCATGTGCACTTCAGTGTGTTAAGCATTTACGCTCAACACAGCAGGCTCGGTTTGCTTTAAAAGGGGCGGCACAGTGGCTCAGTGGTTAGCACCGCTGCCTCACAGCACCGTGGTCCCAGGTTCGATCCCAGCCTTGGGTGACTGACTGTGTGGAGTTTGCACATTCTCCACGTGTCTGCGTGGGTTTCCTCCGGGTGCTCTGGTTTCCTCCCACCGTCACAAAGACGTCCAGGTCAGGTGAATTGGCTATGCTAAATTGCCCATAGTGTTAGGTTCGTTAGTCAGAGGGAGATGGGTCTGGGTGGGTTACTCTTCAGAGGGTCGAAGGGCCTGTTTCCACACTGTAGGGAATCTAATCTATATGGATTCCACAGATGGGCTGTTGGCCTTTGTGATTGTCCGGGCCGAGTTCACCACTCTCTGTAACCGTCTCAGATTTTGAATGGTACAGTTGCTATACCAGGTAGTGATACATCCAGACAGAATGTTCTCGATGGTGCACCTATAAAAATTGGCAAGGGTATTCGCCATCATGTCAAATTTTATCAGCTGTCTGAGGAAGAAGAGACGTTGTTGGGCCTTTGTTACCAGTGCGTCCAGATGAAGAGTCCAAGAAAGCTTGTTGTTGATGACCAGTCCCAGGAGCTTGCCACTCTCCACTCGTTCCACCTCTGTGCTGTTTATGTGTAGGGGGGGCATGAATAACATCCTGCCAGAAGTCAATAATGAGTTCCTTGGTTTTGCCAGCATTGAGAGCTGGGTTGTTCTCAGTGCACCGTTTTTCCAGGTCATCCACCTCCTGTCTGTGGTCTGTTTCATCACCATCTGAGATTTGACCAACTATGGTGGTGTCATCAGCGAACTTGTAAATGGCATTAGTCTGGTATTTGGCGAAGCAGTCATGGGTATACAGTGAGTACAGTAGGGGGCTGAGTACGCATCCCTGGGGGGACTCCAGTGTTGAGTGTTAGTGAGGATGAAATATTGTCCCCAGTGTTCACTGATTGTGGCCTGTGGGTCAGGAAACTGAGGATCCGGTTGCAGAGATGGGGCTTAGTCCGAGATCACTAAGTTTAGTAATCAGTCTCGAGGGGATAATAGTGTTGAAGGCTGAACTGTCGTCAATGGATAGGATTCTTACATAGCTGTTCTTGGTGTCAAACGTATCCCTAATGAACTTGTTCCTTTCTGGATGATTATCTCTTATAACCCTTTCCAACACTTTACCCACAGCCGAAGTAAGGCTCGCTGGTCAATAATTACCAGGGTTGTCTCTTCTTGAATAAGGGAACAACATTTGTTATCCTCCAATCTTCTGGCACTATTCCTGTTGACAATAACGACATAAAGATCAAAGCCAAAGACTCTGCAATCTCCTCCCTGGCTTCCCAGAGAATCCTATCTGGCCCAAGGGACCTATCTAATCCAGAATTGCTAACACCTCCTTCTTGTGAAACTCAAAACCATCCAGCTAGTAGCCTGTATCTCAGTATTCTCCTTGACAACATTGTCTTTTTCTGGTATGAATATTAACGAAAAATATTCACTTCCCCATCTCCTCTGACGCCAAAACAATTTCCCACTACTAACCTTGATTGGCCCTAATCTTAAACTAATCATTCTTTTATTCCTGATATACCTATAGAAAGCCTTAGGGTTTTCCTTGGTCCTCTCCACCAACGACTTCTCATTCCTCTCCTGGCTCATCTTAGCTCTCTCTTTAGGTCTTCTCTGGCTAAATTGTAACTCTAACTGAGCCATCACATCTCATTCTAACATAAGCCTCCTTGTTCCTCTTGACAAGAGATTCAACTTCCTTAGTAAACCACGGCTCCTGCACTCGACAACACCCCTCCCTGCCTGACACGTACATAATTATCAAGGATTCGCAGTAGCTGCTCCTTGAATATGCTTCACATTTCAATTGTGCCCATCCCCTGCAGTTTCCTTCCCCTCCATTTAATACTAAATCTTGCCTAATCGCATCGTAGTTGCCTTTACACCAGCCATAACTCTTCCTCTGCGATATATACCTATCCCTTTCCATCACTAAATTAAACATAACTGAGTTGTGGTCACTATTGTATCTGCCTCCACCACCACTCATAGAAGGATCTTCCAAACCTCTACCACTCTGTGTTTAAAATAAAACTTGCCCCTCACATCTCCTTTAAACTTTTCCCCTCTCTCTTTTTAAATGTATTAGACATTTCAACTCTGGGGGGAAAAAGATTTGTCTCTCAACCCTATCTTTGCATCTCATAATTTTATAGGCTTCTACCAAGTCTCTGACGTTGCTGGAACTATGAAACAAAAATGGAAATTGCTGGAGAAACTCAGCAAGTCTGGCAACATCTGGAGAGAATGCAGAGTGAAAGTTTCAACACTAATGACCTTTCTTCAGAAGCGGAGCTCTTCTAAAGAAGGGTCATTGGACACAACATCACTCTGCTTTTTCTCCATGCATGCTGCCAGACCTCCTGAGTTTTTCCAGCAATTTTTGTTGTTATTTATAAAGTATTGATGTTAGTATGCAGGACAGATTTATCTTGTTCATACCTAGATTGAAAAGATGTGAAACAAATGAATCATTACAGCAGAGAAAGAGGCTGAAATAATTTTACAGAGGTCAGTATGCTGTCACCTGTTATTTACACCTCTGGCTGACCTCATTACAATCACAACAGAGGCATTACGGATCCTCAGGTTAGTTGCTCTCTCTTGAGCAATCAAGTCTTTGTCTTTCCACTACTAAATGCCCAAAGCCTTCCAAACTATTTCCCTCCAGCACTTCTCCAGTTGCTTTTTCAAATATCTTGTAGGCATAGACTGCTAAGTATTACCTCACACTGTCTTAAAAAGACTTTTCCTTCAATATCCTCTTAATTCACATTCATAGTCTTAGTATTTGTGTCCCGGAATCCTTGTGTCAGAAACAGTAACTTCTTTGTCTCATTATCTAAGCCTGTCAAAATCTTGCACACCTCTATCCAATATACCACCCTCTATTTCAAGAAAATAAATTCTTAAGTTTCTCTAACCATTCTGGACAAGAGTCACTGGATGTGAATGTTAATGCTGTTTTCTTTGCCAGACCTGCTGCGTTTCTCCAGATATTTCTGTTTTTGTTTGTTTCAGATCTCCAGCATCCACAGTTTTTTGTTTTATCTACGTTTCTGGAACTAATCTGTGGCTAAAATTCTTTCCTGGAACCAATGTGGCAAACCCCTTCTGCAGATTGTTGTTGCCTTGAGGTTCAGCATCTTTTCCTCTTGTTAGACTCAGTACTTCTATTCATGAGGCGAGAAAGTGAATGCATTTTTCCTAACTGCACTTGTACACCTTGCACCTCCAAAATGTCTTGCAGTGTGAACACCCAGGTCCCTCAATCCCTGCACACTCTTTAGATCTCTCCCACTAAGTATAGATTGCCTCTCTATTATTTCTGTCTTCTCCATTCTCTGCCTTCTCACTGTGAGAGTTCTATTTTTAGAATTTAGAAAATTAAGAATTGATTGCGTTAAAAGTTTTCACAATATTAACTGGAGTTGACAGAGAAAATATTTTAAAGGGCTGGGGCATCCGGCGCAAAGGACACAGTGTAACACTTAAAGCTATTCTTTTCAGGAGTGAATTACAAAACCCTTCTTCTTTTAAAGTTAGTAGAAGTTTGCAACTGCCTTCCATAAATAGCAGTCGATGCTAGGTCAATGGGTATTTTATGCCTGACGTTGATAGATTGTATTAACTAAAGATATTCACCAGTAAGGGATAAAGACAGGTCTGTTGAGATTGAATATAGGCCAACTTGGTCGTTGCATGCTGTCAAATCCCTGTTATTATAGAAACTGCTGAACTCAAAGGTAAATCTAAGGATGAGTTGCTGTTCCTGCAGTGCCCATTGAGTTTCATTGGAACCGGGCAGAGGTCAAGAATGAGATTGGAGTGGAGAATTAAAATGACAAATGCCCAGAAGCTAATTGTGCAGCTTCTAATCTCAGTAGAGGTTCGATCACCCAATGATCTAACTAAAATGATCACCCAATCTGTGTTTGTTTTTTACCAGTGTTGAGCAGACCACTTCGTGAGCAGGAAGTACAGTTTCCATCTCAAAACTGAGAGAACAATCCAAAACATACTTCATTCAATGAGTGAAGGAAACAAAATAAAGCAAGTTGATTGCTTGAATATTAATTCTACCCCAGTGATGGGGATTTTTAACATCAGCAAAAATAAGCCCATCTCTTCATGAACAGGGTTCAGTTCTACAGAATGTGGTGAACTTACTGATGGCTCAAAGTTGGATGTTAGATCAGACCCCTTCTCTCAGACAGAGCAGGTGAATACGCTGTCTACAGTTAAAATATGCTGCCTACAGGCAAACTACTTTTGTATGTCTGGGAGATGAAGCTTCTCCCAAGAATCTGTTAGTGGTGGGGGGGGGTTGACTATTCTGACAAAATTTCCACTGAGTTGTGGATGGATGAAGTCTATCTCCTTTGACCCCCCTCCTGCAACTCACCCTCTCCATCTGTACAGGCCAGAGTATTGTGGAGCTTCCGGTTCATTTCCCTGAAGGGCGTTGGTGGATTAATGGGGCTTTGATGACAATCAAGCAGCTTTCATGGTCACATTTTTCTGTTTGTAAATTAATTTTACAGGGTTTTGGAAAGAGAGGATTTGCAAGCAGGATGCTCACATGAAAATCTGATCATGACACCTGACCCAGCAGGACCAGAATATCATCAGGCTTTGGACATGGAACAAATAAGAACAGTTGACAGTGGGGAGAAGCCATACACATGTCCTGTGTGTGGACGAAGCTTCAGCCGATCATCCAACCTGTGGAAACATAAATGCAGTCACACCAGAGAGAAACCGTGGAAATGTTGGGACTGTGGGAAGGGATTTATTTCGCCATCCCATCTGGAAATTCATTGGCGCAGTCACACTGGAGAGAGACCGTTCATCTGTGCCGAGTGTGGGAAGGGATTTACTTGTTCATCCAACCTGCTGACACACCAGCGCGTTCACTCTGGGGAGAGGCCGTTCACCTGCTCTGAATGTGGGAAAGGGTTCACCTGTTTGTCCAGCCTCCTGACACACCAGCGCGTGCACTCTGGAGAGAGACCATTCATCTGCACTGATTGTGGGAAGGGATTCACTTGTTTGTCCAACTTGCTGACACACCAGCGAGTTCACTCTGGGGAGAGGCCGTTCACCTGCTCCAATTGTGGGAAAGGATTCATTCGGTTGTCTCATTTGTTAAGGCACCAACGAGTTCACACTGATGCAAGATCTTTCAATTGTCCAGACTGAGGGGATACCATTGCTGTTCTCATTAATGTGTTCATATTGACATGAGCCCAGTCAGATGTTCTTGCTGTGTTCAAGACCCAACCTAACTTCATTTGTAGACAATGAGTTCATACTGATGGAAGTTTTTAAAGTCCAGACTTACTGCTCATCCTTAGTTGTCCTAAATGCTGGCCCAGCCAACGGCATCCTTACCCCATGAGTAATTTTGGGAAAACAAACGTTGCCAGGAACTTTTAAAGCACATGCCGCAATCTTGACCTGATGACCATTGGTGTGTTCACGTTGTAAAGAGACCCATTCAGTTGCTCTCATTGTTGGACTAGGTTTAAACAATTGTCTCACCGGGGAAAGGCCATTCATCTATTCCTGGTGTGGAAAGGCATTCACTCTCTCCTCCAACCAGCTGAGATACCAGTGACTTCTCAAATAACTACTGTGTTTGGATTCTGCATCCAGTACTAAATATTTGGGGTCTGTTTCTACTGATATCTGAAGCTCCAACCCAGATATAGGTGTTAATATTCTGGATAAAAAAATCGATTAAATCAGCTGTGTTAAGTGTAGTATGGTGAATCTTTTTAATGGCTTTAATGCAAGTTAGTTCCTTTTAAAGGACTCCCCCTTGTCCCCTATCTTCTCCATCTTCACCTGTAACAACAAGCAGAGCTTCTTTGTCGCTATGATTGAGACAATCCATTCAGCTGTTTCCCTCCTCGCCACTAGCCCACTGGGTCATATTGTTTCAAACACTCCTGGCTATGGTCTGAGCCCCTAGTTTGCTTCAGTTTTGACGACCAGGAGTTGGAGGGGTTGGGGTGGAATTGGGAGTGGGGATAAAAGTTGAGAGCAGCGTGGATGTACAGTTGGTCAGGATAGTTTTGTTCTTCAAATTTTTGAGGGAGGCAGTGATTAGGCATTGGACCTCGTTCTCTTGACAGACCAGAAATACATTGGGCCTTATAGCCTCGATCCCGGCTGAGTTCCACAGCACAACCGCCATTGATGCTTCAAAGCTTATAGGCCCAGTGTCATGACCACACCGGGGACTGTGATCAATGATTGCAGAATCCGTAGTGAGAGATAACAGCAAGACTTTTCACTAGAGTTCTCTGGCAAATTGTTTCTCGCTTCTATCCTGTGAAAGGAGTTTTCAAATTTAGTCACTGATCGTACAAGATAAACAGATATTCAGAGCAGGCAATTTCAGTTTTGATCTCTTCTCATTTCAATTCCAGAAATAAAGGCTCCTGTCCCACACAGTCCTCCCCTCCTCCACTCGGTTTCAGATTCAGTGCCCACGTCCTATTCTTTCTCTGCTTGTCCTAAAGTGATGACTGAGGCTGTGGGTGAGCTTCACTCTCTTACCTCTTCAGCAAAATGAACATGTTATTCACAAGCAATGATTTCAATTTCACTCCCTTAGTTCATAAACTGAATAACGTTTCTTTGGGAACTCATTGTTCCCTGCCACCAGTGAATTCCCTCCAACAGTTCAAACTTCATTGACCGGACTGTAGGATCAGGCTACAATCCTCTGGTCACTAGTCATGATATCTGTATTGGCTGATTATGGTTTTGAATTTGTTTGAGGGATGTTTCATTATGTTGAAGGTCCCCTCCATGATTGAAATGGAGTAGCTAAGTGACAATCCAAGTGTGTTCTAGGCGCATCCGTCTTCAGCGGTTTCGTCAATAACTTTCCCTGTGTACGGTCAGGTTCACAGTTTGACCCACCTTGTTGAGCCAGCAGTGGATTCATGTTAAGAAGAAGCCAGCTGCACTGTCCGTGGTAAGAGGTTCAAGCACCCATGCAACCTCATTACTCACCAGCGCACACGTGGGGAAAGATCCGCCTGGAGTGGAGTGGGATTCCAACCTCAAACATAGCAGCAAGTTCATACATGAGACGCTGTTCTCTTGTTCCATGTGTGGGAAGGGATTCACAAAGTCTTTCAATCTACTTATCCAGCAATGCTATCAACTGAGGAGAGGCAATTCTACTGCTGTGAAGGGAGAGATTCACTAAGTCAAGAAGCCTCCTGCGTCATCATTGAACAATACATCACAGGAACAGGCCTTTAGTTCACTGTGTCTGCGTCGACCAACCATCATTCCAAACTAATATGCATGTAGTCCATATTCCTCCATTTTCTGCCTGTCCTTGTGTCTGTCTAAATGACTCTTAAACATTGCTATCGTATCTGCTTCTACCATCTCCCTCTGACAGCATATTCCAGCCGGGGAGAAAGTGAGGTCTGCAGATGCTGGAGATCAAAGTTGAAACTTTATTGCTGGAACAGCACAGCAGGTCAGGCAGCATCCAGGGAACAGGAGATTCGACGTTTCGGGCACAGGCCCTTCTTCAGGAATGAGCAGAGAGTGTTCAGCAGGAGAAGATATCTTCTCCTGCTGAACACTCTCTGCTCATTCCTGAAGAAGGGCCTGTGCCCGAAACGTCGAATCTCCTGTTCCCTGGATGCTGCCTGACCTGCTGTGCTGTTCCAGCAATAAAGTTTCAGCATATTCCAGCCACCTACCACCCTCTGTTAAAGAAACATTTTTGCACATCTCCTTTAAACTTTCCCCCTCTCACCTTAAACCTACGTTTGGTTTCCATCCTGGGAAACAGACTGACTATCCACCCAATCCATACCCCTCATAACTTTATGTACTTCTATTAAGGTCACCCCACGGCCTCCGATGCTCTAGCAAAAACAATCCAAGCTTGCCCAACATGGCCTTATAGCTAATACACCCCAAACGAGATAACATCTTGGTAAACCACTTTTGCACTCTCTCTATCCTTCCTGTAATGTGGCGACCAGAACATACACCAAATGTGGCCTAACTGAAGTCTTATGCAGCTACAATATCTTTCATCCTCCCTGGAATATGCTGGTACTGAACTCTGGTCAACTGGCTATAACATAGAATCCCTACAGTGTGGAAACAGGCCATTTGGTCCAACAAGTCCACACCAACCCTCTGAAGAGTAACCAACCCAGACCCATTCCCCTACATTTACCCTTGACTAATGCACCTAACCTACAAACTCTGAATGCTATGGGCAATTAAGCATGGCCAATTCACCTAACCTGCACATCTTTGGACTGTGGGAGGAAACCGGAGCACCCGGAGGGAACCCACGCAGACAGTGGGAGAACGTGCAAGCTCCACACAGACGGTTGCCCGAGACTAGAATCAAACCCCGGTCCTGGCGCTGTGACACTGCAGTGCTAACCACTGTGCCACCCTAAAAGATTCCCACATGACAGTTATGGATTTATCCTCCAGCATATGCCCTCAATCTAATTTCTCCAGTTCCTCCCTAATACTGTTGTAATTACCCTTACCGCAATTTAGTGCTTTCACATGAGGACCAGTCTTATCCTTATCTGTAACTATCTTAAAACTCACGGGGTATTATGTTTCCAAAATGCTCCCACACCAAAACTTCAATCACCTGGACAGACTCATTCCCCAATACAAGGTGTTGTATAGACCCTTCCCCAGCTGGACTGTCTACATACTGCTTGAACAAACCTGCCTATCAAATTCTGCCCCATCAAAGCCCAAGAACCTAAATGAGTCCCAGTCAATATTGGGAAAGTTAAAATCACCCACTACAACAAACACTTCTGTATTATTCCAAGATCTGGCAAGCGTATATATAATCTTGTCATTGTGATTGCACCTTTCTTATTCCTGAGTTCTAACCTTATGACCTCATTGGATGAACCCTCCAAGAATGTCCAGATTACAGAGGAGATGGTGCTGGATGTCTTGAAATGCATAAAAGTGGATAAATCCCCAGGATGTGATCAGGTGTACCCTAGAACTCTGTGGGAAGCTAGGGAAGTGATTGCTGGACCCCTTCCTGAGATATTTGTATCATCGATAGTCACCGGTGACTGGAGGTTGGCTAACGTGGTGCCACTATTTAAAAAGGTGGTAAGGAAAAGCCAGGGAACTATAGACCAGTGAGCCTGACATTGGTGGTGGGCAAGTTGTTGGAAGGAATCCTGAGGGATAGGATTGACACATATTTGGAAAGGCAAGGACCAATTAGGGATAGTCAGCATAGCTTTTTGCATGTGAAATCATGTCTCACAAACTTTATTGAGTTTTTTGAAGAAGAGGATTGATGAGGGCAAAGGTGTGGACGTGATCTATATGGACTTCAGTAAGGCGTTCAACAAGGTTCCCCATGGGAGACTGGTTAGCAAGGTTAGATCTCATGGAATACAGAGAGAACTAGCCATTTGGATACAAAACTGGCTCAAAGGTAGAAGATAGAAGGGTGGTGGTGCAGGGTTATTTTTCAGACTGGAGGCCTGTGACCAGTGGAGTGCCACAAGGATCGTTGGTGGGTCCACTACTTTTCATCATTTATATAAATGATTTGGATGTGAACATAGGAGATATAATTAGTAAGTTTGCAGGTGATACCAAAATTGGAGGTGTGAACAGCGAAGAAGGTTACCTCAGAATACAATGAGATGTTGATCAGATGGTCCAATGGGCTGAGGAGTGGCAGATGGAATTTATTTTAGATAAATGCGAGGTGCATTTTGGAAAAGCAAATCAGAGCAGGACTTATACATTTAATAGTAAGGTCCTAAGGAGTGTTGCTGAATCAAGAGACCTTGGAGTGCAGGTTCATAGGTCCTTGAAAGTGATAGTGAAGAAGGCGTTTGGTATGCATTCCTTTGTTGGTCAGAGCATTGAGTATAGGAGTTGGGAGGTCGTGTTGCAGCGGTACAGGACATTGGTTAGGCCACTTGTGGAATATTGCGTGCAATTCTGGTCTCCTTCCTATTATAAGGATGTTGTGAAACTTGAAAGGGTTCAGAAAAGATTAGCAAGCATATTGCTGGGTTGGAGAACATGAGCTACAGGGGGAGGCTGAACAGACTGGGGCTGTTTTTTCTGGAGCATCGGTGGCTGAGGTTTATAAAATCATGAGGGGCATGGATAGGATAAACAGACAAAGTCTTTTCCCTGGGGTGAGGGAGTCCAGAACTAGAGGGCATAGGTTCAGGGTGAGAGTGGAAAGATATAAAAGAGACCTAAGGGGCAACCTTTTCACTCAGAGGGTGGTACATGTATGGAATGTGGTGCCAGAGGGTGTGATGGAGGCTGGTACAATTGCAACATTTAAAAGGCATCTGGATGGGTATATAAATTGGAAGGGTTTCGATGGATATGGTTCAAGTGCTGGCAAATGGGACTAGATTAGGTTAGGATATCTAGTTGGCATGAATGAGTTGAACCGAAGGGTCTGTTTCTCTGCTGTACTTCTCTATGACTCTATGTCCTCTCTTTGTGCTGTTATTACATTACCTTTAATCAGTAATGCAACTCCCACACCAGTTTTACATCCCTTTTCTAGCACTGTGCTGCCAGTCTAGCCCTTTTCTCAACCAAGTAATGGTTATAATGTCATAGTTCTGTGTACTAAAGCTGTGGCGAATGACATTGAAGCTCGGAAAATTAATAGTGGTGTCTTGAAAAGAGGATGTGCTGGAGGTTTTAAAATGCATAAAGGTAGATAAATCCTGGGGACCTGATCAAGCAGGACATTGTAGGAAGTTAGGGAAGAAATTACAGGGCCCATAGCAGAAATATTAAACTCATCGACAGCCACAGGTGAGATGCCAGAAGACTAGAGAGTGGCTAACATTGTGTTGTTATTTGGGAAAGGCTGTAAGAGAAAGCAGGGAAATTCCAGACTAGTGAGCCTGATGTCAGTGGTAGGTATGTAGTTGGAGAGGATTCTGAGTGACAGGATCTTCATGCATTTGGAATCGCAAAGGCTGATTAGGGATACTCAGTATGGTTTTGTGCATGGAAAATCATGTCTTATGTGATTGAGTTTTTAGGGAACGTAACCAAAAATTGGTGAGGGCAGAGCGGTGGACTTTAGTAAAGCCATTTGACAAGGTTTGGCATTAGTAAGGTTAGATCATATGGGATCCAGGGACAGCTAGCCAACTGTATACAAAATTGGCTTGATGGTAGGAGCTAGAGGATAGTGGTAGAGGGTTGTTGTTCGAAATGGAGGCCTGTGACCAGCGGTCCACCACAGGATTGATGCTGAATCTGCTGTTCATTATTTATACAAACAATTGCCATAAGCAGAAAGGAGGCATGGTTAGTAAGTGTGCAGGTGACACCAAATTGGTTTATAGTGGACAATGAAGAAGGTTATTTAAACGTCTATTGGGATCTTGATCAATTGGGCCAGTGGGCCAAGGAATGGCAGACGGAGTTTAATTTAGATAAATATGAGTAGATGCATTTTAGTAAGTCAAACCAGGGCTGGACATGGTGTTAATGGTAGTGCCCTGGATAGTGTTGTCCAAACTGAGAGACCTCGGGTTGCAAGTCCATAGTTTCTTGAAAGTGGCATGTCAGGTAGACAAGATAATGAAGACAAATTCTTCATTGGTCAGAGCATTGAATACAGGAGTTAGGATATCATTATTACTGCTGTACCAAGATAAGGCCACATTTGGAGTACTGCATACAACTCTGGTCACCCTCCTATGCAAAAATTGTTATAAAACTGGAAAGGGTGCAAAACAAAAGTTACAAGAATTTTACTGAGACTAGAGGATTTGAATTATAGAGGGCCGCCTGGATATTTTGAGACTTTTTTCCCTGGAGCATAGAAGACCTTATAGAGATTTATAAAGTCATGAGGGGCATAGCTTAAGTGAATAGCCAAGGTTTTTTCCCTTTAGGGGAGTCCAAAACTAGAGGGCGTAGGTTTAAGGTGAAAGGGGAAAGACTTAAAAGGAACCTGAGGGGTAGCTTTTTCACACAGAGGGTGGTGTGTGTATGGAACGAGGTGCCGAAGGAAATGTTTAAGAGGTAGTACATTGAAAAGACATTTGGTCAGGTACATGGATAAGTAAGGTTTAAACAGTCACCTTGATTATACATCCTCGCACCATATTTTGGCATGGTGGCTCAGTGGTTAGCACTGCTGTCTCACAGCACCAGGGACCTGGGGTCGATTCCCGCCTTGGGCAACTGTCTGTGTGGAGTTTGCACAATTTCCTGTGTCTGTGTGGGTTCCTCCGGGTGGGTTCCTCCAAAGATCTGCAGGCGAAGTGAATTGGTCATGCTAAATTGTCCATAGTGTTCAGGGATGTGTAGGTTAGATGTCTGAGTCAGGGGTAAATGTAGAGTGGTAGAGGAATAGGTCTGGGTGGGTTACTCTTCGGGGGGTCAGTGTGGACATGTTGGGCCAAAGGGCCTGTTTCCACACTGTAGGGATTCTATGATTCCTGTAAAAACTCTATTGTTCCAGTTCCCCCATCTCCATTGCATCTGTTGTGATGCCAACTTTGAAAAGGAGTCCTCCAAAATGTCCACCACCTTCCTCAATCCAGGATTCCACAGCACCTTATTTGACAGGGCCATTTCCCACACTTCAGCCCTCACACCTCTCTTCCCTCCCACAATAGTGATAGGGTCCCCATTGTCCTCACCTATCATCCCACCAACATCCACATCTAGAGGATCATAGCTGCCATTTCTGCCACCTTTAGTGGGATGCTACCACCTGACACATATATTCCCCTCCTCTCTCTTGTCAGCTTTCCACAAGGGCCATTCCCTCCAGGGCTCCCTGGTACATTCCCCCTTCACTCCCAACACTGCCCAGTAGCCCCACAGCACATCCCTCGTGTAACACCTGCCCGTTTACTTCCTCCCTCCTCACCATCCAAGGGCACAAACACAGCTTCCAGGTGAAATACCTGTACCTTATCCAATCTCATCGACTGCATTCACTGCTCGCAATATAGTCTTCTCTACATTGGTGCTGGAAATGCACAGTAGGTCAGGCAGCATCCGAGGAGCAGGAGAATCAACATTTTGGGCATAAGTCCTTCACCAGGAATGAGGCTTGTGGGCCGGGGTGCTGAGAGATAAATGGGAGGGGGGACAGTGAATATGGGGTGAAGGTAGTTGAGAATATGATAAGTAGGTGAAGGTGAGGGAGAAGGTGATAGATCGGAGAGAGGGTGGAGCAGATAGATGGGAAAGGTGATGGACAGGGCAGGAGGGCGATGCTAAGTTGGAGGCCTGTGACTGGGATAATGTGGGGGGAGCGGAAATGAAAAAGCTGTTAAAATCCACGTTTATCCCATGTGGTTCCTGGGTCCTAAGGCAGAATAGGAGGCTTTCTTCCTCCAGGCATTGGTTGGTAACAGTTTGGGAATGGAGGAGGCCCAGGACCTGCATGTCCTTGTCAGAGTGGGAGGGGGAATTTAAGTGTTCAGTGGTGGGGTTGGTTTGTGCAGTTGTCCTAGAGATGTTCTCTGAAATGATCTGCAAGTAGGCGTCCTGTCTCCCCGATGTAGAGGAGACCACATTGGGTGCAACTGATACAGTAGATAGCATTGGTAGAGGTACAGGTAAATTTCTGATGGATGTGGAAGGATCCCTTGGAGCCTTGGATAGAGGTGAGGGGAGTGGTGTGGGTGCAGGTTTTGTACTTCCTGCGGTGGCAGGGCAAGATGCCCAGGAGTGGGGTATGGTCTGGTGGGTGTCGTGGACCTGACGAGAGAGTTGCGGAGGGAATGGTCTCTCCAGAACACTGATAGGGATGGGGAGTGATGTATATCTCTGGTGGTGGGGTCTGTTTGTAGGTGGCGGAAGTGGCGGAGGATAATGTGATGTATGCAGAGGTTGGTGGGGTGGAAGGTGAGGACTGGGGGGTTCTGTCGTTGGGAGGGGTGGGGTTCATGGGCAGTGGTACAGGAAGTGGAGGAGATGCGCTGGAGGGAAGTGGAACAGTCCATCTTCCACAGCTACACCGGCACCAACCCCTGCCTGTTCCTCCGCTATATCAATGACTATATTGGTGCTACCTCATGCTCCCATGAGGAGGTTGAACAGTTCATCAGTTTGACAAACACCTTTCACCCTGACCTCAAATTCACCTGGACCATCTCAGGCATTTCCCTCCACTTCCTGGAGCTCTCCATTTCCATCTCCGACGACCGACTAACCACGGACATCCACTACAAGCCCACTGACTCCCATACCTACTTCAGCTACACCTCATCCCACCCTGCCTCCGATAAAAAGCCATCCCTTCTTCCCAATTCCTCCGCCTCTGCCGCATCATTCCCAGGATGACCAATTCCAGCTTAGAAAATCGCAGATGGCCTCCTTCTTCCAACATCACAATTTCCCTCCAGCGCATCTCTCCACTTGCTGCACCACTGCCCTTGAACCCCAACCTCCCAACACAACAAGGACAAAACCCCCCCAGTCTTCACCTTCCACCTCACCAACCTCCACATATATCACATCATCCTCTGCCACTTCCGCCACCTACAAACAGATCCCACCACAAGACATTTTCATCACTCCCCATCTCTATCAGTGTTCTGGAGAGACCATTCCCTCCACAACTCCCTCATCAGGTCCATGACCCCCACCAGCCCTCAACCCAAAATCTGCATCCATATCATTCCCCTCACCTCCGTCCAAGGATCCATGGAATCCTTCCACATTCGACAGAAATTTACCTGTACCTCCACCAATGTCATCTACTGTATCTGTTGCACCCAGTGTGTTCTCCTCTATGTCCGGAAGACAGGACGGCAACTTGCAGATCGTTTCAGAGAACATCTCTGGGACACCCACACTAACCAATCCCACTGCCCCATGGCTAAACACTTCAACTCCCCCTCCCCCTCCCACTCCATCAAGGACATGCAGGTCCTGGGCCTCCTCCATCGCCAAACCCTAACCACCCAATGCCTGGAGGAGGAACGCCTCATATTCCACCTTGCGACCGTGCAACCACACGGGATAAATGTGGATTTCAACAGCTTCCTCATTTCCTCTCTCCCCACATTATCCAGTCACAAGCCTCCAACTCGGCACCGCCCTCCTGCCCTGTCGATCACCTTTCCCATCTATCCGCCCCACCCCTCTCTCCGACCTATCACCCTCTCCCTCACCTTCATCTACCTATCGCATTCTCAACTATCTTAGCCCCAAACCCATCCCCCTCCCATTTATCTCTCAGCCCCTCCGACCCACAGGCCTCATTCCTGATGAAGGGATTACGCCTGAAACATTGATTCTCCAGCTCCTTGGATGCTGTCTGACCTGCTGTGCTTTTCCAGCAGATTTCAGGTCTCGACTTGACTCAGATCTCCAGCATCTGCAGTCCTCCCTTTCACCTCCTCTACATTGGAGAAACTAAATATAGACTGGGTGACCACTATGTTCTGTCCGTAAAGCAGACTGAGCTTCCAGTTGACTGCCATTTCAACACCATCTTGTTCCTTGGCCAATATCTCTGCCTCAAGCTTGCTGCAATGTTGTGGATGTGATGGTGTAGGACTGGGGTGGACAAAGTCGGAAGTCACACAACACCAGGTTATAGTCCAACAGGTTTATTTGAAATCACAAGCTTCCAGAGTGCTTTTGCTTTGTCACATAATGTGAACCTGTAGGATATCAGGCTTGTTGCAGTGTTCCAGCAAAGTTCGCCACAAGTTGAACGACATGGTGGCTCAGTAGTTAGCCCTGTTGCCTCAGTGTCAGGGACCCAGGTTTGACTCCAGCCTCGGGCGACTGTCTGTATGGAGTTTGTGCAAACTCCCCATGTCTGCGTGGGTTTCCTCCAAGTGCTCCGGTTTCCTCCTACAATCCAAAGATGTGCAGGTTTGGTGAATTGGTCATGCTAAATTGCCCATAGTGTTCAGGGATGTGTAAGTTAGATGCATTAGTCATGGGAAATGTCGAGTAATAGGTTAGGGGAATGGGTCTGGGTGGGATACTTGAAGAGTTGGTGTGGACTTGTTGGGCCAATGGTCTGTTTCAACACTGCAAGGATTCTATGATTCTAACAGCATTCATTTTCCACCTGGGAATTCTACAGCCTTCTGCATTCAAGTTCAACACTTAAGGCTTGAGGCACCGTTCCCATGTCCTTACCCCAAACCCCACACCACCATGGCTTGCTATTACACAATGGGTACATTGTTAGCCACTAATAGTCCCCATTAGCAGCTATTCCGATCATAATCCACTCCTTTGTCTGTCCAACTGTTCTTCTCTCTCTTTGGGCTTTATGTCCTCCTGACCCCTGCCCCACCCCCACCCTACCTTCTGCATAAAAAACAACTTTTTCCTTATGTAGAGGAGCCGGTGTTGGACTGGGGTGGACAAAGTTTAAAAATCACACAACACTAAGTTATAGTCCAACAGGTTTATTTGGAAGCACTAGCTTTCAAAGCGCTGCTTCTTTGTCAGGTGGTTGTGGAATGTGGTGATTTCTTAACAATCCAGGTCTTTTTCAATATATCATTTGAGTTACATCACACTGTAAACTTTTGATATAAATGCTGTCTTACGATCTGATATTCCACAACCACCAGATGAAGGAGCAGTGCTCTGAAAGCTTGTGCTTCCAAATAAACCTGTTGGGCTATAACCTGGTGTTGTTTCATTTTCAACTTTTTCCTAGCTACCATCAGTTCTGAAGGGTTACTATACCCAAAACGTTAGATTTCTCTCCACAGATGCTGGCAGACCTGCTGAGATTTTTCAGTAATTTCTGTTTTTGTATCTGATTTCCAGCATCTGCAAGATTTAGAGGGATTTGAGGAAAATTTGACTAATTCAGTTTGAGAATCCTGGCCAACATAACTGAGTTGGACTGTTCTGTATGACTCTATGACTAATCCAGGCTCTAAGCTCATCTGCTTTGCCTGTTACACTCCTTAACAAGTTCAGGTTTTTGTTTTGTTATTCATCATGGGATGCAGACCCATTTATTGCCTGTCTCTAGCTGCCTCTTGAACCGCTGTAGTCCATCTGCTGGAAGAAGTAATTCTGGGATTGTTGACCCAGCAACATTGGCAATGCATTTCCAAGTCAGGAAGGTGAGTGCCTCTGAGGTGAACTTGCACGGTTCCAGAAACTGGAATCGTGAACTACTATTATATTTCTTAACATGTAGCATTAATGTTTTTTTTTCAGTGCACAGCCACAATTTATTTCAGCATGTACAAGCTTTTGGAGGATCACTTAACACTTTGTGATGCTTGTAGAGCTTGTCAAGTGAGACTCTCTGAGCAAGGGAACCATCCTCCCATCATACAGGGTTTTACATCACAGTCAGTCGTGCACGCAAGACCCAGCCGCCCAAAAACAAAGTGATTAGATTATTTCCAGAAACAAGTGTGAGATTAGGTTATTTCTCAAAACAGTATGATTAGATTGTCACATCCTGTCTGCAAAACAGAACCCCACCCCGAACAAAGTGATTAGATTATTTCCAGAAACAAGTGTGAGATTAGGTTATTTCTCAAAACAGTATGATTAGATTGTCACATCCTGTCTGCAAAACAGAATCCCACCCCGCCTCCCCAGACATCCAGTTTCTTACATGTCAGCAGAACAAATCAATCCTTTAACATTTCATTCCGTCACTGAGGGTTAATAGTGTAACAATATTTGATTCTGCTTGTCATACTGGTTATGGGCTAGAGTTGGACATTCGGTGCTGAACCTATTTGAAAGCATCAATGATCTCTGTTGGCAATTCGAGAACTCTCAGCAGCAACTCAAAGTTTACTAAAGTCGAACTTTGGTACGAAATTCACAATGGAATTCCCGAAGGGGCACGAGGACAAAACACCCGATCCCGCGCTTCTTCCAATCCGATTGGTTGGAGGACCCGCCCCGTCCTCCGGACCCGCCCCGTCCTCCGGACCCGCCCCTCTTTATCTTGCGTCGCTGTCAATCGCGCTGCGACCACGTTCCGGCGCATGCGCACTCTGGATGACGGGCCGGTGTGACGGTCAGCTCTCGGACCTGCCCGCGGTAAGATTTATAATCAAGACAACGAGCGGCTTTTCGGGCGGACGGGCTGGGTAGGTAAGACAGCTTCCTAAATATTCCGTGCGGCTTCCAATCACCAAATAAGGACCGGCTGCTTCCACAATTGCAGCGAATAGGAAAGGTAACTGCGAGGTTTCCTCTCTGCCTTGGACCCAATTCATGGCCGCCATGTTTAATAGGGGCACTATGCCCCAGGGCACAAATGCAGCCAGCCTGGCGCAGGAAGCAGCAAGGAGACTGGTCTGAATTTTGCAAACTCCTTTGCAATCTCCTTTGCAATGAGCTTTGAGAGGGAGTCTTCACACGCACAACTCGAATCAGGAGAGTTAGTTGGTCTGTTTTGAATGTTGGTGACACAATAAAAGCAGCACAAACGAATTGGAACATGCCCTTATCCAAATGCAACAAGATCTGGAAAATATCGGTTACAGAGAAAGGCTGGGATTTTCTTTGCACTGGAGTGCAGGAGGTTGGGGGGGAGACTTTCTTGAAGTTTATAAAATAATGAACGATATAGATAGTTAGTGGTAGATTTCTTCCCTTCGAATGGGGGATTTCAAGACTCTGGGACACATTGTTAAAGATTTTTTTTAAAAAGCACCAAGGGGACTTTTTTTTTAAACCCACGTAGGGGGATTTGTGTGTGGAATCAACTTCCTAAGAAAGTGGTGGATGTGGGTAAAATTACAATATTTAAAAGACATTTGGATAAGTACATGAATAGAAAAGGTTTGGAAGGATATAAACCAGGAGCAGGCAGGTGAGACTAGTTTAGATTTGGGATTATATTCAGCACGGACTAGTTAGTCTGAAGCATCTGTTTCTGTACTGTTTGCTTATGGCTTTGTGCATGGAGCTAAGAAATAAGGGGATGGTGATAGTTATTGGGGATGTACTATAGGCCCCCAAATAGTCAACAAGAATTAGAGGGACAAATATGCTGGAAATAGAGAGACGGGCAGGAGGAATAGGATTGATATAGTAGAAGATTTAAATGTTCTGAACATAGACCGGGACTGCCACAGCATTAAGGACTTAGATGAGGTGGAATTTAAGTGTGTTCACAGCAAGTTCAAGTTCTAAATTGGGGCAAGGTGAAATTTGATGAAATTAGAAAGGAACTTACAGGAGTTGATTGGAATAGTTTGTTTGCAGGCAAAGGGACCTCCGGCAAATGGGAGGCCTTTAAAAGTGAGATAGCTAGAGTTCAAGGTCTATATATTCCTGTGAGGGTGAAAGGCAAGGTTGACAGGAATAGGGAACCCTGGATGACAAGAGATATTGAGGCTTTGACTAGAAAAGAGGAGGCATGGCTCAGGTACAGGTAGCTGGGATCAAGGGAATCTGTTGGAGGTATATAGGGGGTAGAAGAGTTTACAGATGAAGGAAATCAGGATGGTGAAAAGGGGGACACCAGATAGCCATCTTCTGTGACTGAGAAGATTAGGGTGAACCCAAAGAGGTTCTTTAAGTATATTAAAGAAAAACAAATAACTAGGGAGAGTATAGGACCCCTCAAGGATCAAAGTGGACATGTATGTGTAGAATCACAGGAGATGGAAGCGATCCTCAATGAATATTTCTCCTCTGTTTACCATGGAGGAGAAAGACATGAAGACTTGTAACTTGGGGAAGTTAGTGATCCTATCTTGGGGACCGTCCATATCACAGTAGAGGAGATGTTGGACTTATTAGAATGTATAGAGGTCAATAAATCTCCTAGTCCTGACCAGATACAGAGAAAGCTCGACTATCCGAATATCAATCATCTGAATATCAGATTATCCGAAGGTGATCTCAAGGTCCTGATAGAAATATTACATCAAAGAACCGTCCCTAAATGACTGATCTCCCGCCCTCTCTCTCTCCCCCCCTCCCCCACACTTTCCCTGGAGTTCTACACAGGGATGTACCCTAACCACCCCCCCCCCTTCCCTAGATAATCTCTCTAACATTGTCCTCTACAGGGCAGAGTGGGAACTTGTCAAAAAGTTGTGTGTGTGTGTGCACGCGCGCGCTATTTGGAGACTTATCCCACAAAAGCGGCAGCAGCAGTCTAACTGTTGGTATACAGTCTGGCTGCACTGGAGTTGGGGGGGGCGGATGGGGGTCGGGCGGTGTTGGATGGGGTTGTGGGGTGCGGGGTCTCGCACACAGTGTGCTTTTGCCTTGTCTCTTGAATGGGGAGCAGACTTCACAGAAAGCTGTGATTTCCTCTGGGGCTCAATTAATTGAATAATCAATTATCTGAACAAAATAGTGCCCGCCCAGCTCATTTTAGATAATGTAAGTTCCTCTATATCCAAGAGGCTAGAGAAAAATTGCACATGCCCTGGCTGATATTTTTGCATCATCGTTAGCCAAGGATGAGGTCCCAGAAGACTGGAGGACAGCAAATATTGTGCCTTTATTCAAGAAGAGCTGCAAAGAAAAGCCTGGGATCTATTGACCAATAAGCTTAATATCGGTGGTGGGGAAGTTGCTTGAGAAGATTCTGAGGTATGATGCACATGCATTTGGAAAGACAGTGTTTGATTAGGAGTAGTCAGCAGGGCTTTATGCATGAGGGGTCATGTCTCACAAATTTATTAGAGTTCTTTGATGAAGTGCCCAGGAAGGTTGATGAGGGCAGGATGGTAGACGTAAAATCAGTAAGTCCTTTGATAAGCTTCCACATGGTAGGCTGCTCTGGAAGGTTAGGTCGCATGGAATCCAGGGGGAGCTGTCAAATTAGATACACAGTTGGCTTGATGGTAGGAAGCAGAGGGTAATAGTGGAAGGATGCTTGTCGGACTGGAGGCCTGTGACTTAAAGGAGTGCCTCAGGGGTCGGTGCAGGGTCCATTGCTGTTTGTTATCTATATCAATGATTAGTGAGTTTGCAGGTGACACTAACGTAGGCAGTATCATGGACAGTGAGGAAGATTATCAGAAACTGCAGCGGGACCTTGATCAGCCGGGGAAGTGGGCTGAGAAATGGTAAATGAAATTTAATGTAGATAATTGTGAGGCCTGTGAAGTCAAATCAAAATAGGAGTTTCATGGTGAATGGCAGGGCCTTAAGGAGAGTAGAGGGGCCTGGGAGTTCATGTGCACCGTTGTCTGAAAATGGACTCTCAAGTAGACAGTGAAGGCGGCTTTTGGCACACTGGCCTTCATTCCCGATGAAGGGCGTTTGCCCGAAACGTCGATTTTCCTGCTCCTCGGATGCTGCCTGACCTGCTGTGCTTTTCTAGCACCACTCTAATCTAGACAGTGGCCATCATCAGTCAGGGCATTGAGTATAGGAGTTGGGAATCTATGTTGCAGTTGTACAGGACGTTGGTGAGGCCTCATTTGGAATATTGTGTTCAGTTTTGGTCACCTTGCTACAGGAAGGATGTTATTAAACTCGAAAGAGCGCAGAAGAAATTTGCAAGGATGTTGACAGGACTGAAAGGTTTGAGTTATAGGGAGAGATTGGACAAACTAGAACCTTTTCTTTAGAGTGGCGGAGGCTGAGGTGGGATCTTATAGAAGTGTATAAGATCATGAGAGGCATGGACAGGGTGAATGCACTCAGTCGTTTTCCCAGGGTTGGGGAATCGAGGACTGGAGGGCATCACAGAACATAGAACAATACAGCACAGAACAGGCCCTTCGGCCCACGATGTTGTGCCGAACATTTGTCCTAGCTTAAGCACCTATCCATGTACCTATCCAATTGCCGCTTAAAGGTCACCAATGATTCTGACTCTGCCACTCCCACAGCAGCGCATTCCATGCCCCCACCACTCTCTGGGTAAAGAACCTATCCCTGACATCCCCCCATACCTTCCACCCTTCACCTTAAATTTATGTCCCCTTATAACACTCTGTTGTACCCGGGGAAAAAGTCTCTGACTGTCCACTCTATCTATTCCCCTGATCGTCTTATAAACCTCTATCAAGTCACCCCTCATCCTTCGCCGTTCCAATGAGAAAAGGCCTAGCACTCTCAACCTATCCTCGTACGACCTATTCTCCATTCCAGGCAACATCCTGGTAAATCTCCTCTGTACCCTCTCCAAAGCCACCACATCTTTCCTAAAATGAGGTGACCAGAACTGCACACAGTACTCCAAATGTGGCCTTACCAAGGTCCTGTACAGCTGCAACATCACCTCACGACTCTTGAATTCAATCCCTCTGCTAATGAACGCTAATACACCATAGGCCTTCTTACAAGCTCTATCCACCTGAGTGGCAACTTTCAAAGAGCTATGAACATAGACCCCAAGATCCCTCTGCTCCTCCACCTTACTAAGAACCCTACCGTTAACCCTGTATTCCGCATTCTTATTTGACCTTCCAAATTGGACAACCTCACACTTGACAGGGTTGAACTCAGTTTAAGGTGAGAGGGGAAAGAATAAAAAGGAAGCTGAGGGGCAACTTTTTTTAAACAGAGGGTGGAATGAGCTGCCAGTGGAAGTGGTTGAGGCAGGTACATTAACAACATTTAAAACGCATTTGGACAAATCCATGGATAGGAAAGGTTTAGATGGATATGGGCCAAATGCAGGTAAATGGGGTTAGCGTGGATGGACATTTTGGTCAGCATGGACCAGTTTGGGCCAAAGGGCCTGTCTCCGTGCTGTAGGACTCTTAAATGCCTATCACCAGTGCTAATAATCACCTACAAGCATCACCCAGTAAAACACAGTCCACTCAATTAGCAACCTATGCACCATCTTCAAAGTTCACTCCCTGCAACTTTGCACATGGTGGTGATAATGGCTGCCATCTACAAGATGCACTACAGTATCTCACCAAAATTCTTTTTACAGAACCTTCCAAATCTGCAACCTAAAAACGCCATGGATGCAGATGCATGCGAACACCGCCAACTGCAAGTGGTCTTCCAAATCAAAAGCAGCCTGAACCAGTGGCACCCACATCCCATGCATGAATCAAACATGGAAGTGCAAGCCGATTAATTGAATATTTTTAAGGTAGCGGTAGATGGACTTTTGATAAGCAAAGGAGTGAAATGTTACGGAGAGTAGCTGGGAATGTGAAGTTGAGGTTACAGTCAGATCAGCTGCAATCTTACCGAATGATGGATCAGACAATGCAGTGTCATGCCCATTGTGGCACCGAATTCATATATTCCCACAGGGTCATAGAGATGGACAGCAGAGAATCAGCCCCTTTGATCCAACTTGTCCATGCCGACTAGACATCCTAAATGAACCTAGTCCCATTGCTAGTATTTGGCCCATATCTAAGCCCTTCATATTCGTATGACCCTCTGGATGCCTTTTAAATGTTGTAATTGCACATGGTTTAATGTCCATAGGAAGGCCACTGACAAAAAGCCTCTTCTTCATTGTTGTTAATTTCTTCACTTTTTGTGCCCATGACTGGGGAGCTGATTGAATCCATTGGATCAGGCTGTGGAAGGGTGGGCGGTGGGCAGAAGGCATGTTTTACCTGCGAATGGAGAAACTCTAGAGACAATGTTAGCTGCTGAAAGTATCTTTGCATTTCCTCTCTCATTCCTTCCTTGCTAAGGTGGTTTTAACTACGCTAAATTGTGTCTGCCTATTTCATCATTCTTTGAATTCTTGAAATCTGTTACTCTGTTCACTAGTTATGACATCATCAAGTTTTATACAATCCATAAACTTGTAAATTGTCCTGCCTAAACAAGTCAGTCATTTATAAACAACAATCAATGGTCCTAAAATCAAATTCTCTAGGGTTATTCAAAACTAATTTTCCTTTAACAAATTGATACTTGGCTAATGTGAAAGCTGTCAGGATAAGTATTTCAAAAGTCTGGAACAGCAAGAAAACAAAATGTTTCCTGTGCTTTAGTCATTGAAGATATTTTAATACAATACACTGTACTCTCATCTGGCTAAAGCATGACCACTGACCCAACTGTTCCTTTTTAAACAGTGATTGTAGAATTTCAAACACATCAGTGGCTCAAGGCACTCAGTCAAATTGTTTTAAAGGTTGCAAGTTTGATTATTTTAAAAAAGGACATAAAATTGTACAATTTTAATGTAAAAACAAAATCTGCCCCATTATATAACCCACAAAACACATTCAATTGAGATCCTAATTCAAACAAGGCAAAACAATTACTTAAAAGGATTTTCTGAACCAGGCTTTTAACAAACCAAAATTTTTAAACATCACACACACACAGCATGGCAAAATTCACATTGAAACTTTCCTTTTCAACCCAGGTATTAGTACAGCCTTAATTTCAGCATTTCTCATTTTGTTTTGCATTCTCTCATTAAAATTACATTTATAAAACCAGAGCCCTCACAACGGACCACATGGTGCACCAATCCAAGCCTCACTCTTGCCCCCAGAACAAAGACTCTCAGAGCCTCAAATTTCACCACTAGGGGACTTTAACCCCTTTCTCGCTTTACTCCCCATGGGGGCTCGAACCTCGCTCAAATGCAGAGGGCTCGAACCTTACCACAGAGCGAGGGACTCAAACCTAAATTACACCCACCCCAGGTGAGAGCAAAACCAAGTACCGCGCAGAGGACACAACCGTCAATCACACCCACCCCTGGGGGACTTGAACCCCAGTGCCGTGAAGAGGGCCCAAACCTTACCACAGAGCGGAGACTCGAAACTCAATTACCTACCCCAGGGGACTCGAACCCCAGTACTGCTCAGAGGACTCTACCCTCATTAACCACCCCAGGGGAAATCAAAACCCAGTACCGCGCAGAGGACTTGACCCTCAATTACAGCCACCCCAGGGGACTCGCACCCCATACTGTGCAGAGGACTCAACCCTCAATTACCCACCCTGGGGGCTCAAACTTCAATTATAGCCACCCCAGGGGAATCAAACCCCAGTACCGTGCAGAGGACTCTAACCTCAATTACACCCATCCCAGGGAAATCAAACACCAGTACTGCGCAGAGGACTCGAACCTCAATCACACCCACCCCAGGGGACTCGAACCTCAATCACACCCACCCCAGGGGACTCGAACCTCAATTACACCCACCCCAGGGGACTTGAATCTCAATACCGTGCAGAGGACCGGAACCTCAATCATACCCCCCTTCCCCCAAAGCAGCACAGAGGACTCGAACCTCTGCCTGCCAGTGCACTTGCGAAATTTTGTCTCTCGATTGAACTTATTACCATTCGAGGAATCCATAGAATAGAGAATGATGGAGCAAGGGAACCGTCTCCAGCGCACAGGAACAGCAAGAGGTACCAAGGTTTAAAATCTTCCCTTGTGGGCCTAGCCACCCTGACCATAACTGTCTGTTTGGATCCTGCTGACTACTCCAATATTGTCATCCCATCCCCCCCCCCCCGGAAGTTTTACCTCCTTCACCTTTATTCTGGGCCCTGGAGGGAGAGAGAACAATCACCCATGTACACTGGAACTATATAGTCATTTTACAGGAAGGAGCATCCAGATAAGGCAACATACAGATTGAATGGGTGATTGTTACAATCAGCGAGTGTCAATAGCAAAGATCACGTCATTTGCTATTACACAATTAATCTTAACTGGCTTCACATAATGAATACTTATCACCTTGTTAAACTGACGTTACATACTGAATGCTTCCATATTGTTAAATGGCTGTACATAATGAATGCTTTTCCACCTTGTTAACCCTTGACTCCAGTGCCCCATTGTTAACTGTAAGTTCGTATCTGATCTGGGCCGTGCCCAGCTGAACCTCTTGTTTTACAAAACTCAGAACTTGACTCTTTCCCAACCTGCTTATACTCTATACATGTTCTCAGCTATAGCTCAAACCGTCCAACTGTGGCAACATCTTTGTAAATCTTTTCTGAACACTTTCAAATTTCACAACATCCTTCCTATAGCAGGGAGACCAAAGCTGAATGCAGTATTCCAAAATTAGCCAAACCAATGTCCTGTACAGCTGCAACATGACCTCCCAACTCCTATACTGAAATGCACTGACCAATAAAAGCAAGCATACCAAATGACTTCTTCATTACCCTATCTACCTGCAAAGCCACTTTCAAGGAACTATGAACCTGCACTCCCCAGACCTTGCCACTAAGTGCATGTCCTGCCCTGATTTGCCTGATCAAAATGTAGCAGCTCACGTTTATCTAAATGAAACAACATCTGCCACTCCTCTGCCCGTCTGATCAAGGTCCCATTGTACTCTGAGGTAACCTTCTTGGTTATCACTATTCTATCAATTTTGATGTCTTCTGCAAACTTACCAACCATAACTCCTACATTCATATCCAAATCATTTATATAAATGACAAAAAGCAGTGGACCCAGCACTGATGCTTGCGGCACACTGCTGGTCACAGGCCTCCAATCCAAAAAGCAGCCCTCCACCACCACTCTCTGTCTCCTACCTTTTAGCTAATTTTGTATCCAAATGGCTAGTTCTCCCTTTAATTCCGTGTGACCTAACCTTGTTAACCAGTCTACCATGCGGAACCTTGTCATACACCTTAATGAAATTTATTTAGACAATGTTCAAGGCGCTGCCTTCATCAGCCCTCTTTGTCACTTCAAAAACTTCAGTCAGATCAATGAGGCATGATTTCCCACACTCAAAGCCATGCTGACTATTCCTAATCAGCCCTTGCCTTTCCAAATGCATGTAAATCCTGACCCTCCGAAACAGCTCCAACAACATGCCCACCAATGATATCAGGCTCACCAGTCTTTAGTTCCCTGGCTTTTCCATACCACCTTTCTTAAATAGTGGCACCACATTACACGACCTCCGTTCTTCTGGCACCTCATCCATTGCTATCGATGATACAAATATCTCAGCCAGGGGCCCTAACTTTCCATAAGGTTCGAGGGTACACCTGATCCAGTCCTGGGAACTTATCCATCCTTATGTATTTTGAACCATCCAGCACCTCCTCGTTTGCATTTTGGGCACTTTTCAAAATATTGCTATTTATCTTCCCGAGTTCGCTAGCTTCCATTCCTTCTGCATTGTAAGAACTGACGCAAAATATTTGTTCAGCATCTCCCCAATCTCCTGCAGTTCTGCACATTAGGCAGCCTTGCTGATCTTTAAGGGGCCCTATTCTCTCCCATGTTACCCTTTTGTCCTTCATGTATTTGAAAAAAACCCTTTGGATTCTCCATAACACTATTTGCTTTTGTTCATTTTGGAAGCTTCTTTTCAAGTGGCTATGATGTGAGGTTTTGCAGGTGGAAATGTAGTATAGGATCCCTACAGTGCAGTCAGAGGCCATTCAGCCCATCAAGTGGAGGGTATCCCAGCTAGACCCATGGCTCATCCTGTCCCCGTTACCCAGCATTTAGCATGGATAATCCACCTAGCCTGCACATCATTTTTGATAGTGGGAGGAGCCACAGCAGCAGGCAGAAACCCACAGAGACAGTGGGAGAATGTGCAAACTTTACACAGGCAGTCGCCCGAGGCTGAAATCAAACCCCAGTCCTTGGCGCAGTGAGGCAGCAGTGCTAACCAATGCCACTCACTTGAAATATGAGGTAAAATATCAGATTTTGAGCTGACCCAAATTACCAGAACCTGGATGTTACCAGTCTTGGAGTTTAAGTGGTGCAAGATACTTTTTGTTGGAAGTCAGATTTCAGTCTTTCCCCTCTGTTCTCATCTCCTTCCATCTCTTGCCCATTGTGTTTTTTACAGCAGCTAATGGGACCATACTTGCTTTCTGTATCTTGTCTAAAATACCATGAGGTTGTATACCTCAATCAAATCGCCTCTCAGTCTCCTTTGCTGTGATGAAGACAATCTTAGTGTTGCCATGGAAATCATGCACTTGAAGCCCCACACCTCTCCTCAGTCCTTCGGAATTGCACGGTGTCATGACCTGCCTCCATTGTGCAACTTTATTTTCCTGACTCCAGTCAGTCATACAGCATAAAAACATGCCCTTTGCCCCACCATGTATATGCTGACCAAAAAGACCAAATTCCATTTCCCTGCACTTAATCCATTGCTTACCATGCTCTGGAATTTTAGCTGCTTATCCAGATACTTCTTAAATATTGTTTCTGCCACCTCAGGCAACACGTTCTATGTTTCGACATCTTCTGGGTGAAAAAAACTCTTTCCTCAGATCTCCTCTAGCCATTTACGCCTCAGCTTAATATTGTACCCCTTGGTCTTCGACATGTCTGCCATTGGGAGAACCTCACAATGTACCCTGTCTATATGTCTCACAATTTTATACCTCAATCAGATCCCCTCTCAGCCTCCTCTGCTACAAGGAAAACAAACCCAGCCTATATAGGCTGCCCTGTAACTGAGACTTTCCATCCCAAACCAGATCCTGGTGAATCTCCTCTGCACCCTCTCCAGTGCAATCATGTCCTTCCGATAGTGTGGCAACTAGAATTCCATCTGTGGTCTAAGCAATATTTTATCAAGTTGTAACAGATTTTCTTTTTCTTATGTTCTACGTTCGAGCTAATGAAGGGAGTCAAGATTAGAGTGAGTCGCTGGAAAAGTACAGCAGGTCAGGCAGCACCTGAGGAGCAGGAGAATCGACATTTCGGGCAGGAGCCCTTCATCAGGAATGAGACTGGAAGCCTCGGGAGTGGAGAGATACATGGGGGGAGGGGGCTGGGGAGAAGGTAGTTGAGACTGCAATAGGTGGATGGAGGAAGGGGTAAAGGTGATAGGTTGGAGAGGAGGGTGGAGCGGATAGGTGGGAAGGAGGATTGACAGGTGGGACAGGTCATGAGGGCAATGCTGAGCTGGAAGGTTGGAACTGGGGTAAGGTGGGGGAAGGGAAATGAGGAAACTGGGGTAAGGTGGGGGAAGGGAAATGAGGAAACTGGTGAAATCCACATTGATGCCCTGGGGTTGGAGGGTTCTGAGGTAAAAGATGAGGGGTTCTTCTCATGAAGGGAAGCATCCTGTATGCCGCCTTCACCAACCTGCCTACCTGTACTGACACTTTCAGGGATCTACAGACTTGTACGCTAAGATTCCCTTTGTTCCTCAATACTCCCCAGGGACCTACCATTCCTTGTGCATATCCTTCCCTTATTAGACCTTCCACAATGCATCACCTTGCACTTACCAGGATTAAATTCCACCTGCTGTTGCTCTGCTCAATTTACCAGTTGCTCAATATCAGATTGTAGCCTGCGATCATCCTGCTCACTATCAACAACACTAATTTTTGTGCAATCTGCAAACTTATAAACTTATACCTTCTGTGTTCACATCCAAGTCATTAATATAGGTTGCAAACAGCAAGGGTCCCAGCAGCAATCCTTATGGTACAACACTCGTCACAGGCTTCCAATCACAAAAACCTCCCTTCACCCTTTGCCTCCTATTTGCAGGCCAATCTTGGATCTAGTTTGCTAACTCACCTTGGATCCAATGGGCCTTTACCTTTTGGACAATCCTTCCATTTGGGGCCTTGCCAAAACCTTACTGATGTGCATGTGAACCACACTGACTGAACTACCTCATCATTATATTTAGTCACCTTTTCAAAAAACGTAATTAAATTAGTCATGCAGGATCTCCCTCTAACAAATCCATGCTCACTTTCTCTGATCAATCCCACCTTTGCTAATGTTGATTAATCCTGTCCCTCAGAATTTTTTCCAGTAATTTCCCTACCACTGAAGTCAGACTAACCTGGCCTATCCCTGCTGTCGTTCTCAAGCAAAGAACCATGTTAACTATCTTCCAGTTATCTGGGACTTCATTTGTGGCTAGCAACATAAATGTTTCCACATGGACCTCAGCAATCTCCTCCTTTGCCTCTCAAAGCAGCCTGGGATTAATCTCATCAGCTGCTGGGGGTTTATGCATCTTTATGCCTGCTAAAGCTGCTACTTACTAATCTTAGCATGTTCTGGAACCTCACCATCCGAACTGAGTAGTTCTTATGATAACGTTCCAGCCTCGGGTTCCAGCAGGAGATTTTTAACTTGAAAACAAAAGTTGCTTCCAAGGTGAGTATTTTTGACAATACATCTACAGTTTGAACCTTTGGTGCTGTGATCGCGTATCTGTGGGAGAGTCCTTGACTCTGTCCGTATCCACTCGTGTGTTTCGCCTCTATACTCCAAAATCACCTCTTTGCGAATGATAGTGGTATATTTACTTCTGTTCATTGTTTCACTGTTAACTTCCACTGACCATGTCTTAATGTGTCTGAACCATTCCCAACCATGTGCTACTCACTGATCAACT